>NW_015506057.1:118852-119504 GCF_001515645.1 Sinocyclocheilus grahami | reverse complement strand
GGGCAAAGCATAACGTGCACACTTACCACTTATGTGGATTTTAGAAAAGTGGGCAAAGCATAACGTGCACACACTTGAATACCGTTCTAGGGGTTCTCGTGGCACCCTGAAAGAGCAGCCCATAGATAGAAATAGTGTATCCACAAACGCTATGTCTAAGGCTATAATGCTGGAGTGGCTAGCAGTAAATCTGTAGCTGAGGGAGCAACATCCAGCTCTCAACGAGAGGGAGCTCAACCTGCAGCATGTTCCAAAGCTGGAACAGCTAGCAATAATTTACTTAGCTGTGGGAGCAACACACCTAGTCCTCAATCCGAGAAGGGGGCTCGACCTACAGCATGTTCCAATGCTGGAACGGCTAGCAGTAGTTTACCTAGGCTGAGGGTGCACAAACCCAGCTCTCCCGAGAGGGGACTCGACCTGCAACATGATTGTAAAATCAGAAGGGTAAGCATACTGCAAGCTAGCCAAACACTCAGCGCATCAGGGAGACAGAGGAAGGGCCTAATCCACCTGATGCTGCTGGTTCCAGGTGCTCTAGAAAAACAGAGAACTCAACTTCTCATGTGAGAGGAGAACTCCAAATTCAGAGGATAACGTTGCTCATTCCAGGTAACCCTTCGAAAAAGGGGAGCACTGCTCAAACTACCAC
>NW_015506057.1:115982-118842 GCF_001515645.1 Sinocyclocheilus grahami | reverse complement strand
ACTCATAATAACCCTCACTGGTGAGGGGAGCGATGCTTCCAGAGTGTGCCGATAGAGACACACTAGTTGAGTGGAGCCCAAGGAAACAGGGTCTAACCAATTCAGAAAAAGGGAACGAGATCAAAAACGCGTAACCCCTACCATACAGGATTTTAGAAAAGTGGGCAAAGCATAACGTGCACACTTACCACTTATGTGGATTTGTAGAAAAGTGCGTAAAGCTCAACGTGCTGCACTTATTTTAGAGTTTTACAAGCATCTCTTTACAGATACCCGGAAGTACTGGGCCAAACGGGAGAGGCAAGCTCAAATACAACCCTCAAAGGTGAGGGGAGCACTGCCCGAGACAGCATTTACACAGGAAGGTTCTCGTAATGCCACCTATGCCTCCCGCTCGATGCCTCAGCAAGAGGGGATATCCTGGTGATCGGGAAACCCCTCAGGGCGACCCAGATACGGTAGACCAGTCAGGGTAGCATGAAAGCGTAACCCCTCCTCGAAAAGAGAGACAAACGAGAGCTGAGCTTTTTTCCTTGGAAAAAACGCTCGCAGAGCACGCCGATTGCCCCTTCGGAGACATCGCGTGCGTGCTCTTTGCCCAAACAAAACAACACATAGATCGTGTGTGTCATCAGATGTTAAACAACGTCAACATGGATGCACACATCCTTAAATGCTTTGCTAGTGCTCGCCATAATGAGATAAATAGAGATCGCTCTTACCACAGAAATGCACGCTTCAAACAAAACAGTCAATGAAGACGAAGAAGAGAATGATGTGTAGCTCCCAGCACCTATTTATACTATAGTCGCACCGGTAGTGACGTCATGGCTGTCGCCGGCCAACGAGTTGGTGTTTTTTCAATGTATGCTTCAGACACGGGTCACGACGAGGCGTTCCCCCATAACGACCCCTAGAGGACACAGTTCGAAGTTCCCATGAAAGGGAATCTAGGTTTTGGTCTTTCATTTCTCTTCCTTCAGCTAAATCTAAGAAGCACTATTTTATGATATTTTTAAAGATCATGTAGGGTTTCACCTTAAGTAAAGGAGTTACTGTTCTGTTCTGTTTATTTTTATCTTATTTTTTTCTTTATTTTGGTATTAGTGCACACTTTCATATTTTATATTTAAATAGATTTAACCACCAGTGATTAAGTCAGATGGATTTTGATTGGCTGTCAGTGTTTTTATTGTTCATCATCTGGAGAAAAAAAAATTGCTTTGGAAGTAAACAGAACCATTTTATTTGTAATTTTTTTCTCCATGTCATTGTCAGCAATTTTATGGTTACAGTTCTTGGTGTGAACAGGCCTTTTGTGTGGAAAAAAACAGCAAAATCAATAAAAAAAACAGTTTTTAATAAGCAGAAAAACACCTTGTGTGTTCTTAGTTTGGGCCGAAGCATTGCTGTGATCTGTTTAAGGGTGATTCTTAGACTATGGGCACTTTTAGGTTCTTTGGTCATATTTATAAAAATACATATAATTTTGGACAAATTCCTCTTTCTTAGTCAAACTAACAATAAAACCACCTTAAAAACTTTTTACTACCTTTCTATTATGATTTTTTCATACTTTTCAACCTCCTTATAGGTGTCAAAATCACTGTTTTCTCCTTGTCGCACACCCAGACTTTTAAACTTCAACAATGAAAATACAGTTTAAAAATATGACTTATCTGGTAACTATTAATGTACCTGAATTAAGCACTAGTAAAATAATTAAAATACATAATAGTATTTATTGTGAGACCACGATCAATATTACTTTATATACAAAATATAGCTGTCGCACAGTATTGGTGTCATTTCCACCACAGCACTGTAATGTCCCTTTAAAACGTTTGTGTAAAAGATTGTTTAGGTGGTTTCTATGGAAATGTTCAGTGACATCAGAGCACATGTTGGACATGGAGGGAATTTAAATTTTTTATCAACATCAAATGAAGAAAAATCAAGGTAAATATTGCTTGATCAGTTAATATATTTATTCTACGTCATTTCCAAACATGCTGTACCTTCAAGGGTGTTTTTAAAAAGCTAAACATTTTAAGTTAAATAAGAGTATTTTGCATACATGAAATGCTAAGTATTAATTCAAAGCTAATCAGTGAAGCTATCTTCCATTTTTTCACAAAAAACTACAGAAATGTCATTTCCACCACAGTCATTTCCACAATGACAGCATGTGGTGGAAATGACAGCATGTGGTGGAAATGACATTTATGGTTACAAAGTACAATTGATATGGATTGCGAGAGTAGATTTGTGTAATACTTTTTATATTATAATATATTACAGTTGAAGAAACGCCCTTAAATGGCTTGGTAGACTTGGTTACTTCGAGTTACTTCCATGAGCTGTGATTTCCTGAAAAGACAGCGCCACCTTTTGGTCAGGAATATATATATATAAATCTGCTCATAACCAACAGTATAATAAATAACGTGTTCTGAAAGTGTCCTAGCAGTTTGGAGACAGCGACATCTAGTGAACTGTTTGTGTGTGCTACAAATATCTCTCTTTAGCCTGACTGCAGGTCTAGCTGAATGTGGCTCCTGATAATCATAAATTGTGTGTTGAACACCACCTAGCGCAGTCTTTAGACATGTACTTCTGTTGACTTTTGAGTCTAGGCATTGTGCTACATAAATCTAACACATTTGATCTATGTGTAGATATTAACTGTGTATCTGTTTTGAACAAGTTTTTTTTATTCAACTTCACAAGGATAAAAGTGCCCCTAGTTGAAGAAACGCCCTTAAATGGCTTGGTAGACTTGGTTACTTCGAGTTACTTCCATGAGCTGTGATTTCCTGAAAAGACAGCGCCACCTTTTGGTCAGGAATATATATATATA
>NW_015506057.1:114942-115224 GCF_001515645.1 Sinocyclocheilus grahami | reverse complement strand
GATGAATCTTCTAAACTGTAATGACCCTTCAAGTCACTGTGAAACTCATTGAGTTTCCTTTTTCAGGACGAACAGCTCTGTGTCTTTCATTGTATATGTGAATTTACACAAAGTGAAGATCATTGAAGTGAAGTGAAGATGAACTCCAGACTCTCACCACTGATCCTGCTGCTGCTCATTCCAGGTTTGAGCATTACTGTGTGTTTTTCTCCTCTGTAATGTTTTTATTTAAATGTGTCTCCAATCATCTTCGTTATTTTCCAAGAGTGGTTATTCTGATTT
>NW_015506057.1:112301-113363 GCF_001515645.1 Sinocyclocheilus grahami | reverse complement strand
AAGAGCTTCACCAGTATTCCTGTGCTGTAGGAGGTAACACATCTCGCATGATACATGTAGTTTAATGCAAAATGATTGTTGCAGTCTGTTTGAGTGCAACCAATCTTAAATTCAGATATGATTAATTTCTGTGTTGTACAGACCATAAGGAGAGCACAGCGCTACGAAACTCTGCAATCATACTGTGTGTGTTTTTGATTCTTGCACTCATAGGAGTTCTGTGGTATAGGTCAGTAAATTTTATTTTAAGTTTTGGGAATAAAACAATTAAAAACAGTAAAATTATGAGCTAAAACAAAGAGAAATATTTAAGATTTTCCACTATTTAAGTTACAAATTAAATTAAATTGTGAAATATAATTTGATAAATACAATCTGATAATATAAATTGTAACACTAAAATGTATTAAATTTAGAAAAATCTAAAATAGTGGACTCAGACTCGGACCACATAATATGCTATATACTGTATTTAAATGGCTGTTTCTTTAAGGAGGAGAAGGTTTACCTTTTCTAAAACCCACAGGACTGAAAAGGTGGAGGAGGAGGTTCAGGTAAGGATGGCTGACACTAAATTTAATTTTACATATATTTATTTAAAAATGCTGACTTTTCTCTTGCTGGCTGTCCCCCATCAGTATGACCCGGTGCACAATAACACTGCACCCTCTGACCTCACGCAGAAAGCAGATGTCGACAATCAAGACATTCATTATTCCAGCATTAATTTTAAAACAAAACACGCATCTTCAATCCCCACTGATGAATATCCAACAAACACCACAGAAACAGAGACTGTCCACTATGCCACTGTAAGGTTCAAATAACACACTATTGCCCTCTAGGGAGCTAATCATGTTATTGCATTTGGTATATCAAAATTGTATAATTGACTATTGCCCTTGGCAACTGATTTCCTACACTGTGGTTTTCTCATGTATCACTCTTTTTAATTGCATAATAAAATAATTGCAGTACAAATCAATATTTGATGTCCATTCATTTGTTTTTTGGTAAGTAGAAATGCAACAGGCGGTATAATATGCAGTCAGATGCCTGATG
>NW_015506057.1:69938-112291 GCF_001515645.1 Sinocyclocheilus grahami | reverse complement strand
CAGTCTGAATTTTGGTCTAAAGTAACTCACATGACTTATACTTTTTTCATTAAAAATGGATTGGATGTATATATATATATATTTCAGAAGCAGATTCATCAGTCTGGATGCACTATTATTTTAGTATTATTTGCTATTATGAACACTGGATTGTTGCAGTAGAGGATCTTTCCTCTGACTGTATGTAAGTTTCATCTCAATAATATTTTCTTGTTCAGGCCAAGTAACATTAGACCGCCTCGCTGTGACCTGTAGTCAACAGAGTATTTGTGCTGTGAAGGGAACAGAAGTGACACTGAGGTGCGTTCACTCCAAAATCAACACTGTGTTCTGGTTCAGTGAGAAACAAAGTACAAACTGGAGAAAAAACAAAGAACCTGAAGATTTGACTTTAGACTCAGACTACTCAGGACGGGTGAAACAGATCAGCAGTAATTACCAATCAGATCTCACAATATCAGACGTGAGAGAGCGAGACTCTGGAGAATATCAGCTCATGTTCATCATGAATGATGGAGTTAAACATCTCAGCTCAGTGGCCGTCAGTCTAACAGTCACAGGTGAAACTGAATCGAGATTCTGGTCTGAGATTCAGCTGTTTTCATTTGACATGTGATGAAGTTTTCTTAATCTTTACTCTATTCAGTCTTGCAGGTGAGGATGAATCCTGCATCTACAGACCTGAGAGATGAGACAGTAGAAGTGATCTGTGATTCTTCCTGTGATTTGACCTCTGGAGTTCACTATTACTGGATGAAGAATAGACAGTATTTCAGATATACACAGTCCCCCAACATGTTTGTGTCAGTCGGCAGAGATGCTGGCAGCTTTTCCTGTTCTCTTTATCCACATAATGAACATCCCTCCTCTTCTGTGTGTGAGTTTCACATAATACACACAGTGTGGTGCTGTTTGTTCATACATGTGTATATTTAAACAGATACATTTAAACTGTGAGTTTTGCATGTTAATCTGTGTCTCTTTCAGGCATTTCTAAGAGTGGCTGCTGGGATGTGATTTACACCTCTAGAAGAGTCTGTGCTTTGGTGGGCTCAACAGTAGACATTTCCTGCACATACTCACATCCCTCTGGTTATACAGTATATAAAACATTCTGGCATTACGTTCGGCCTGGTGACTTTAAGGATCTGCGTGAGGAGCATCAGTTTGCTGGTCGTGTGGAGTATGTGGGGAACAAACTGAGAATCAAAGAGCTCAAGATCAGCGACTCTGGAGAATATCGATTCAGGTTCATCACTAACACGACAAACGGCAAATACTCTGGATCACCTGGAGTCATTCTTACTGTTACAGGTAATCATAATGAATTTGATCAACCGTGAATGATACGATATTAATGCCACCAACGGTGGGAAACTGTTCACAGACAGACTAGAGTGCCATTATATCAAGTTTTTATTTTCAATGTCACTCAAATTCACTGTTAAGCTCAGCTTTATAGTACTTTAATTCTGTGCTTCAGATACACAGGTAACAAGAAGCTCCTACACTGTGGTTTTCTCATGTATCACTCTTTTTAATTGCATAATAAAATAATTGCAGTACAAATCAATATTTGATGTCCATTCATTTGTTTTTTGGTAAGTAGAAATGCAACAGGCGGTATAATATGCAGTCAGATGCCTGATGCCTCTGCTTCACATCTGATTTTTTTTTTTATAGTTACCATTTTTATATCAGTGTCAAGCACTAAAGTCCAGGTTACCCTGGACTGTCCTGTTAGACCAATGAGCTGGCGGGAGTAGGAACACAATTGGTTGGTTCTGCTAAACAACTGGTTAATCATACATTTTGAGATCAGTATTTTGCCAGCAAAAGCTTGACTTTAAAACGGACATGGTGTTTTTGCACAACCGCTGACCATGAGAACTGTTATGGCCTTGACTATAGCCCTTGTGGGTAAGTAGCCTGCAATGCTGTTTTAAATGTCACCATTTGCATGGATAAAAATATCATAATTTGACAAAATAGACACTGTAGGACTTTATATTAAATTAACATGAAACTTTCTCTGATATTTCAGCAAGTCAGCATGTGAATCTTGGTAAGCAAAGTGGTTAATCATTCTACTAGTGTGTTTACCAATGGCAAAATAAGATTTTACTATGTGACTTATCTAAAATGCTATTTTGCACTTTTAGTTCCTGATTTGGCAGGCACTCAGACTTATGTGTACAAATATGAGGCTTTGCTCTTCAGTGGTCTTCACCAGGAAGGTCTGGCCAAAGCTGGCATTAAGATCAACAGCAAGGTTTCCATCAGGGCTGTTTCTGAGAATACGTTCCTGCTTAAGGTGCCAGAAGAGTTTAAAGACAACATGGAGCTTTGTTCTGTTACTGACCTGAGATATAATTGGAAAGAAGCACATAATCATGCAAAGTTTGCCTGTTTGTTTCAGCTCTCAAATCCTCAGCTGTTCGAGTACAGTGGTATCTGGCCCACAGATGCGTTTGTTGCTACTAAGCTCACCTCAGAAGTGGCTGCTCAGCTTCAGATTCCTATTAAGTTTGAGTACACCAACGGTGTGGTTGGAAAGGTTTTCGCACCTTCTGTGGTCCCAACTACCGTTATCAACCTGCACAGGGGAATTCTGAACATCTTTCATCTCAACCTCAAGAAGACCCAGAACATCTATCAGGTTCAAGAGGTGAGACTGGCTGAAATGAAGTTTGATTATCAATAATATGCATCTTGATATTAAACCTGACTCTTCATTCTGATGTAGGATGGAGTTCAAGGCATTTGCGAGACCCAATATCTGATCAGTGAAGATGAAGGAAGCAACCACACCACCATCACCAAGTCTAGGGATCTTACACTTTGCAATGAGAGGATAATTAAAGATGTTGGCTTGACTTACATTGAAAAGTGCACTGAATGTCAAAAGGTCAGGTCAAAATTTTCATGTCATATTTTCTTCTCAATGCTTTAGATTCCGGGATTTCAACTGAGAGAGGGTCTGTTACCTTAAAAAACTCAAATATACTATATAATTTAACAGAGGGTAAAAAGTCTCTCTGGAGCTGCAATCTACAGCTACATCATGAAGCCAACACCAACTGGTGTTATGATTACTGAAGCAACAGTCCAAGAGATTCATCAGTTTACAAATCTATATGAGATTCATGACGCTACCCAGATGGAAACTAGGCAAGACGTTTGCTCATGCACTCTCGTATGGAATTAAGTATATCTGTGTTTTCATTTTTTTATGTGGTAACCCAAGTATATACTCAATATTTCAGACAAACCTTGACCTTCCTGGAGATGATGGCATCTCCCATAATTCCAATCAGTGCTGAATATTTAGCCCGTGGAGCTTTACAGTATGAATTTAGCACTGAGACACTTTGGAGTCCAATTCAGCTCATGAGAATCAGTAATCCACAGGCTCAAGTAAGGACATATTTCATATTATTATTATTGTTATACATTAAATATATTGACTGCATTGTTAGGTTTTTATCCTAAATTATAGTAGTATTTTAATTCTCTCTTTTTGTTTTACTGGTATTCGTTAAGGTAGTAGATGCTCTGAATCATCTGGCTACCAAAAAACTGGAAGAGGTCCATGAAGATGTTCCACTGAAATTTATTCAGCTCATCCAGCTTATGCGTTTTGCAAGTCTGGATGCTATTGAGGGAATCTGGTCTCAATTTAAAACCAGACCAAATTTCAGGTACAAATATTCAATATTCACTTTAACAGTCTAAAACATTTATTTGCAAATTGTCACTCATTTTTACTCCTCTAAGGAAATGGATCTTAGATGCTGTTCCTGCAGTTGGCACCTTAGCTGCTCTAAAATTCGTCAAGAAGTCATTCTTGGCAGGCGAACTTTCCATCCCTGAGTTCACTCAGGTCCTTCTGGCCACTGTGCATATGGTCACTGCTAATTTGGACACCATTAAGATGTACTCTGTGCGTACACTCGTATGTGATAATTGACTCAAAGCTTAAACCACTTATTTAGCATGCCAAATATTGTCTGAACTTGTTCTATAAATGTTATAATCAAAAAAGGGTCTAGCTTTGAGTCACAAAGTTCAAGAAACACCTGTTCTACGTAAGGTTGCCATGCTTGGCTATGGGACAATGATTGCCAGGTACTGCAGTGGATCTCTTGAATGCCCAGTGGAGCTTTTGAAGGTAAAAAATATAATTCACTAATTGTTTTGCTTGACTTTGTTTGGAATGTGGACAACTTCCTCTTTTTTTCAAGCCCTTCCATGAGATTGTTATCAAGGCGACTGCTAAAGCTAACACTTCAGAGATGATTTTGATTCTGAAAGTGCTGGGCAATGCCGGTCACCCTGCTAGCATTAAATACATCACAAAGTTTCTACCAGTATTTGGGAACCAAATACCTCTGTTTCCCATGAGAGTTCAAATGGGTGCAATTTTGGCCCTGAAGGCTGTTGCCAAAAAGGAACCCAAACTGGTTAGTCAGATATTTTTGAGTCATGCTTTGCTTTGTCATTCTGATTGTGAGTTACTTTAACTTTTGTTTCTCAGCTCCTCCCAGAAGGTTATAGATGTCTCCCTGTTTAAGAAACCAACAAACTGATGAGTTGAATTATGTGTTTTAATTAGTAACACATCTAAAACCTTCTGGTATATAGGTCCCAAGGACTAGAGTTAAGAAACACTGGTTTACTACCCTTATGAAAAAGAAGTTTATTCAAGTGTGCTATTAGTATACTTCTTTTAAAGGGGTCATATGATGTGATTTAAATTTTTCCTTTCTCTTTGGAGTGTTACAAGTTCTTGGTGCATAAAGAAGATCTGTAAAGTTGCAAACACTAAAGTCTCAAAACCAAAGAGATATTCTTTATAAAAGTTAAGAGTTAACCACGCCTACCTAAAACGGCTCATTCTAACACGCCCCCACATACCTACGTAAAGATCTGGGAAGATTTGCATAATGCCGCCCAAAACTAGGCCGCTGTGTTTTTCATTGCCACTGATGATTCAAACTCCGATCACAAATGCAGACAGAGTTTTATGTTTATTGCACGATGCAATGCAACGCAACGCGTAAAAAGACAGTATAAGTCATTATAATCAGTAATTATGTCCCCACTGGATGCAACAAATGCCTCGTTTGTAATGGGTTTTAATGTTTATGTCTCGTCGCTCTGGCCAGACAGGGCATCAAAGTATGTGAGGGGCGTAACATTTCAGTCACATGCTTGAGGTATTCGGCCAATCATAACGCACTGGATAGCTGGCCTATCACAGCACACCTCGCTTTTTCAGACCGATGAGCTTTGTAAAAATCGACGCATTTCAAAAAGGCTGGGCATAGCGGAGAAACAATAATGTACAGTATGTGGAAAATAATGTGTTTTTTTTTACTTTAAACCGCATACACACATTTCATTACACCAAATACATAAAATAATGTTCTTTTTAGCAGCATCATATGACCCCTTTAGAAATATACTTAAAATGACATTCTATACTTAGAAAAAGTCTAAATATATTTGAGCGATACTTATGCTTCGGGAATCCATGTTTTCATTGTTATCCGGTAGGGGCGCTATTATACACCTTCTGTACAGAATTTCCAAAACACAAGCGAAGAAGAAACCAAAACAACAGATGCTTCCACATGTAATCTAACATGATCAGGGGCCTGTGCCATGATGGTAGTTGAACAAATACAGAGCTACAGGATTAGTTTCGAGTTGACAAAACCAAACCACTCCAATCCGGCTTTGTTGGTACCATGATGCTGATCATCAACTTTCTTTGTCAACTCAGGCTTTGATCCTGAGTTTGTGGAGCATGTGTACATGAATGCATGACATCACTGGCAAACAGCCAATGACGAGCCTTGCTTAAAGGTTAAGGTTTTGCTAAAGGTTAAGAGATTGAAGAATGTGATGAATTGAAATGCATTTACAATTTAAAAAACGTACTTTTTAATGAAAGTGGACAAATAAAATAAATGATCTTGCTCTATCAGTGCAGTCACAAGTGAAACTTGTTAAGTTAGTGTATATAGTTGAAAATATACAGCAATATAGATTCGAACATGTAAGGTCACATGTAGTCATTTTTAAAAAGCGTTATCTATTGATTCTACAGCTTATTTATACATACAATCTGTATATATTAACATTCATTTAAAATAAATTATTTATAATAACTGTTAAACTAAAAGTGCTTGTGTGTAATGGATTAATAATAATATAAATCATATAATTATATAAATCATATAAAATAACTAAGTAATTATCATTAAACCCAGACAATTATTATTATTTTTTTTAGTACTAGTGACCTTTAATTTGGAGCAAGAGAAACTGGGGGAGTGACTTCTTTGCGTCAGACATGTGTCACTTTGCTCACATCTGATTGGTCCAATTTCAGTTTGAGATCTCTTACCCAGAACATAACCTGCCCCGGAGCAGGTTAGCCGTGGAGTGTAAGTTACCAAGGCAATGAAGGCCGTTAAAAGCCAAGCCACTTTCATGGTACCTAAAACCCAGGATTGGCGCAAACTAAACTGAAATGTACCTGGCTAGCCAGCTAATCTGGCTTCATGGTACAGGCCCCAGACATAAAACAGCATCAAAACTGTGTAAGGTTATGGAATAAAATGTCGACCCATGAATAGGTAATGACTGTCAAGCTTTGGGGTGTTGATCGACTCCATCTACGTTTTGATTATCACTCTGAATCCAATTCATAATCTTTTTTCAGCTTTTTGTTCAAAATGTTATTTATTTATTTTATTTATTTAATGAAACCTACCCACATTCAAGTGTTTATAAAAAATAATGCATGAAGCTAGAATAAAATGTTTTTGTTTACCCTGTTTTTTTCATGTTTGTATGTTCAGATATTCATATAACAAAATATATACAAATTAATACCTAAATAGGGACATAGTAGTATACTTAAAGTATGATGTAAAGTTCACTTAAAGAAAACTTAGGAGTATACTTGCAGTATAAAACTACTAAACTAGTACTTTACTGAGACTATACTTCAAGGTTTCAGTAGACCTATTAGTTCACTTTTAGTATAGCTGCAGTACAAACTAAAAAATAGATGTAAACTAGTTGTGTACTCAAAGTTTACTACTGTTATACTTAAAGTACACTTAAAAGTATACTTTTATAAACTAGAAAGTGGGCCAATTTAGTCCCAAGGAGTATTGAAATAGTACACTTACAAGTATACTACTAGTACACTGATATTTGTATACTTACTACATAAAGTATACTTAAAAATATACTTGAACTTAGGTATACTTAATAAAATAAACTTGAAGCATACTTCGTTTGGGTAAGGGTATTTGAATTTAATTTTGCATTTCAGGTCCAGAATGTAGTTCTGCAGATTTTTGTAAACAAAGATCTCCACCCAGAGCTGCGCATGGTCTCGTGGATTGTGCTTTTTGAGACAAAGCCAAGCATGGGTCTGGTTATTACTCTTGCACGTGCTCTACAGAAGGAACCAAATCTACAGGTGGCCAGTCTTGTGTACTCGCACATGAAAGCCTTGACAAAGAGCACACACCCTGAGTTTGCTCTAATGTGAGATTATGCTAACAAAAGCCAAAATGTGTTCCAACATATTGATGTTTAAAACTTCAACATCGACAATCCACCTTGGTCTTTTTCAGTGCCGCGGCCAGCAGGGTTGCCATCAAGATATTAAGCCCAAATCTGGACAAACTTAGCTTTCCTTACAGCAAAGCATTTCTCTTGGATGGTTATGAAGGTAAGAAAGTTCTGTTGATCTCCAAAGGTATTGCATGCCAGGTGATGTTTCCTCTAAAAAAACTTACTGATTAGTTCCGTTGTTTAGTTCCTCTCATGGTAGGTGCTGCCAGTAGTGCTTTCATCATCAATGATGCTGCCACCATCCTGCCCAGAGCTGTAGTAGCTAAAGCACGTGCTTACCTGGCTGGAGCTGCTGCTGATGTTCTTGAGGTGAGTAAATAAGATACAGGAAAAATCGAGTACTTCTTTATTTTATTAATTTCTTAAATTCCTACCCGACCTCACTGAATTACTTTCTTTCAGGTTGGCGTCAGAACTGATGGAATTCAGGAGGCTCTTCTGAAATCGCCATTCCTGCATGAGGACAGGCTGCCCAGGATAATACAAGTTCTAAAAGTTGTAAGTGTGGCATATTATAAATGTAATTCATGGAGTGTTTTTTAACAGTTACATATTTTTTGTTGTTTATTTGGCATGCTGCAGCTAAAAACATTCAAAGCCCTGCCAAAGAAGCAGCCCCTGGGCTCGATCTATGTGAAAGTTCTTGGACAAGAGATTGCTTTTGCAAATGTCGACAAAGCAGTTCTTGAACAGGCAACACAGGTATATTGTGGTAATATCACTTCATATGAACCAAAAAACTAACTAATTTGTGTTGTCCTCCTAAACTTTTGAGAACGTTCAAAATGGAGCTAACCATCAAATTTTTTCTACAGCTTACTACTGGAGGCAATATACCTGAGCTGGCAGGGGAAGCACTTAAAGCAATGCAGAATGGCACTGCCTTCCAGTATGCCAAGCCCCTACTGGTGGCTGAAGTGCGTCGCATCTTCCCATCAGTAGCTGGTGTATCCATGGAGTTCAGTTTGTATGCTGCTGCAGTGGCTGCTGGTAATTTGAAGGGTAAGAGTTTCAAAAGTGCAGTAGTCTATTTATAGAGTGATTGGAAATAGGGAATTACATTTATACAAATGCACAATATTTAATAGAGAATGCACTTTAATAATTAAACTTTTTTTTTTTTAAATTTGCCATCATGTCCAGTCCAGGCTATTATTACACCACCTCTAACTGAAACCATCAGTGTTTCTCATCTGATGAAGACAGATGTGAAGTTAACCACTGAAGTTTCACCAAGCATTACCTTACAGACTTTTGCTGTAATGGGAATGAATACTGGTTTTATTCAAGCTGCATCCATCGCGAAAGGAAAGATCCATACATTTTTGCCTCTAAAAGTGGAGGCAAAGTTTGACATCACAAAGGCTAATTTCAAGATAAAGGGTTTTCCTATTGTACTTCCAGTGCATGCTTTGACAGCACGGTACAGAATATTTTGAGTAGACTCATGGTCAATCTTTTCACCATGCTCTATCTCATTACTAAAGTGGCTTTTTGTGATTCTTGTCCCACACTAGTTTTGAAACTTTGGCAGCAACAGGAAACATCAAGGCGGTCAATGCAGAGAGAATTACACCCATTGTACCAGAGACTGCAGTTCTGAAACATTCCCAAGAAGCATATACCTCAATGATTTCACCTGGAGATTTGGTAAAATAATAAGGAATTTGTATGCCTAATTAATGTTAAAAATGAATTTCTTTATAATTCTAATTTGTTTTATTCATCCCTACATAGTCATCAGAAACCATTAAAACTGTTATGTCACCAGACGAGGAACCTGAACTGAGGACTAGTGTTCCAGTTCACAAAACACTTTGTTCTGTTGTACCTCACATTGGAGTTAATGTATGCATGGAGGTTATGTCCTGTGATGCCACCTTCATCAAAAACACCACAATTTATAACATGATTGGGCAGCATGGAGTACATATTAACATAGTTAGAGGCAAGTGTCTGAAGTCAAATCTTCAGAATTTCACTAGAACTATGTTTGTTATTGAAAATGTGTTGTCTTATAACCTATTTATTGACAGCTGATGGTCCTGCTGTTGAGGGACTAGAGCTAGAGGTCCAACTAGGCCCAAGAGCTGCTAAAAAGCTCCTTAAAGAAATCAGCTTTGCTGACGTGAAGACTCCCAAGGTCAAGTCCGTCCTGCAGAAACTGAGGAAAATCCTAGAGGGCGATCAGAGGAACAAGAACTCCAGTTTCTTTAGCCATAATAAATTATTTTACTCTCAAAGCACCAGTAGCCACAGCTTTAGTTCCAGCAGATATTATTCACTTGACATTATAATTTCTAAACTTTAAAACTAACAAACAAAACTAAAACCATCAGCAGTCAGCTCTCAGCTCCACACATACAAGAACTCAAACCAACCGCATCCATTGCTAAACCTCCCCTCCCCTCCTTCTGTCTCCTCACTGAGGCAGAAGTATCTAAACTTTTCCTCTCTAGCTATCCTACATCTTGTCCTCTAGACCCAATCTCCTCACACCTTCTCCAAGCTATCTCTCCTACACTTTTACCAGCACTCACACATTTCCCCACCACATTCAAGTAGGCTCGGGAACCCCACTGCTTAAAAAGCCTGCATTAAACTCCTTCCATTCATAGTGAAAATACTTGAACGAGTTGTTTTCAACCAGGTATAATTTCTTTCACATAATAACCAACTGGACAATAACCATTCAGGTTTCAGAAGTGACCATTCAACTGAGACTGCTTTACTGTCAGTCACTGAAGCCTTGTGGATTGTGAAAGCTGATTCCAAATCAGTTCTCATTCTGCTGGATCTTTCTGCCGCATTTGAAACTGTAAATCATCAGATTCTTCTGTCCACCTTCTCATCACTTGGCATCAAAGAGATTCCACTGTGCTGGTTTGAATCCTATCTCACAGGAAGGTCTTTCAGAGTTCTTATTATATAGCACATCAACTGGTCACAGGGGTTCCTCAGGGATCAGTTTTTGGACCCTTCCTCTTCTCCATATACACTACATCACTGGGACCCATCATACAAGCACTTGGTTTCTCCTACCATTGCTATGCTGATGACACACAGCTGTATCTGTAATTTTAACCAGATGATCCAATGGTAGCTGCATGGATCTCAGGCTGCCTGGTGGACATCTCAGCATGGATGAAAGTAGGGGTGTGCGATATCACGATTTTTGCTTGTGGACAGTTAAAATGTTTTATTTTTATATTTTGTTACCTTGTAAGGCTTTATGGAATGATTCAAATTCCAAATTATGGAAATTAGTTTGGCTATACTGCTCAAACAACTTTCAAGATAATAAAACCAACATGACAAAGAATCTTGATGATTCTTGATTCGTGAATCCTGATTTTCCTGAAAAAGTTCGGTCAAGTTTGTTCAGAAATCTTGTAATCTATGATGACCAGCTTACTTTCAAAAATCACACTGGAAAAATGGCTCGATCATGCAGGTTTGCATTGCACAACATCAGAAATATCAGGCCCTTCCTAATGGAGCATGCTGCACAACTTCTTGCCCTTGCATTTCTAGGCTGGATTACTGCAGTGCTCTTCTGACTGGACTTCCATCATGTGCAATCAAACCTTTACAAATGATTCAGAATGCAGCAGCATGACTGGTCTTCAACAAGCCCAAAAGGGCCCATGTCACACCTCTCTTTATCTCCCAGTACTGGCTACCGTTTGCTGCTCGCATCAAGTTCAAGATATTGATGCATGCATATAGAACAGCCATGGGCTCAGCACCCTACTTAACACTACTTACACTCACTCGTACAAATCTATATCCACTCCAGCAGCCTGAGATCTACAAGTGAGCGACGCCTCATGTTACCATCACAGAGAGGCACAAAATCACTTTCCAGAACATTTTCATTCACTGTTCCGTGCTGGTGGAATGGTCTTCCAACCCCCATCTGGAATGCTGAATCCCTGACAATTTTCAAGTGACAGCTGAAAACATCTCTTTCATCAATATTTGACTGCATCCTAATTTAAAAAGAAAAAAAAAACCATTTACTTTCTCTTTCCTTAATCCCTCCCTGTCTAGCTTGTACTAATCTGAACAATGTCTGAAACCTTGTATTACAAGCACTTCCTATGTTTACTTGCCGGTTACACTTTACAATACTGGTGCACTAATAAGCATTCATTCATCCTTAACTAATGCACAGATAATCATGAGTTAATGCACGACTTATTAAGAACTAATTCAGTCATTAATGATTACTACATCAGCAATAAAGAGTCTATCTGATTAATAGATTAAGAATTATATGAATTGCTATTAAGTAAAAGTGTCATCATGTATTAATTCCTTAATAACATATAGTATTAACTAATAATGTAAACTAATGTGTTAACTACCACAAAGGGTCAAAGCTATGTATTTCAACTTCCAGTGGTCTGCTTTAATTAATCATTAGCTAATGATTTGCAAAGATATCATTATGTTATGACTTGACTTGTTGTGGACTGGATGAAGGGACAGACTTGTGGACTCTGTGGAAAGGCTGATGGAGAAATCAGACAGGAGTACACCACACCCAGTGGAGACCTGACCAAGAGTTCAGTCAGCTTTGCCCACTCATGGGTGCTTCCTGCTGACAGCTGCCGTGATGCCAGCCGTAAGATTTGTCAGACACTGTGTATTACAAAAATGTCATTTGTTTTAAAGGCATTTTAAAAAATAAATATCTTTTCTCTATCAGAATGCCGCATGAAACTTGAATCTGTGAAGTTGGAGAAGCAGGTAATTTTGAATGGACAGGAATCTAAATGTTACTCCATTGAGCCTGTGTTGCGCTGTCTGCCAGGCTGTGTACCAATGAGAACCACACCTGTCACTGTTGGATACCACTGTATGTCCACTGGTAAGTGACTTGATTACTTGTTTGCTGACTGATATGACTCTAGTCCAGTAATCCTCAAATGGTTTTGATTTAGAAAGCAGATTTTACATCTTAAAATTCAAAATGATTAACATAGGCTGAAAGGGAAAATATTTCATTTTGGTTAATAATTGTTGCTCCCATTTTTTATATATATTGTGTTCCAGACTCCAACCTCAACATGTTTGGTGGAATCTATGAGAAGAGTATAGACTTGAGAGAGACTACAGATGCTCATGTGGCCTGTCGCTGCATTGAACAGTGTGCTTAAACCTACTTCTTGGTTCAGTAGCACTTAATAAAACATTTTTTAACATTTTGTAAATTAACGCCTTCATTTCAATAAATCTGAACATGCATTCTCAAAATTTGTCTGCTCAATATTTTTCTTTTTTATTTAAAAACTGGTGCATGATTTCCTACTGTTGTCTACTTCTGCTGTAACCACCATAGATACTGAGGGGAACACACACAGCAATGGGATGACAGATTCTTATATTTTAAGTCATGAAAATAGAACATAAGGGGCATTCACAGTGAAATACTAACTGACACTAGATATTCATCTCCTATACTGAATATTAAGACATTCACCAGCACTAAACTAAACAAGTAAATACTACTCTGAATGATTTTTAGAATTATGGACCAAGTCTCAGAATTAGTATCTCTTGACCGTTGTATTAATCTGTGTAATCAATCAATCTACATATCGGTCCTACTTTCTATATTTTAATTCAAGTTTGATATTGCCACCATCCTGAGTCTCAATGCATATGTCAAGAGAAATGGCCTCTGAGGACTTAAGTATTACTTTTATGGTCAAAAATGTTTGATTGAAGGCTAAAATCACAGGATTATTCAGTTAGCAAGAAAGGCAAACATTGCTTAGAAGAAAAATAAACCAGTTAGTCCGTATAGCAATATACCCTAAATCCAATGCAATGTTATCTTAATGTACATTGTCCCTTGCACTGGGATTCACACAAACGTTTCCCCAAGAAAAAAATGAATAATTATGGGGAAAGGTAGTAGCATTACTTTTCAAATAAAATGGAATAGATTATATTCTAAATTTGCCACAATTATGAGCGATTAACATGCATACTTCTTCCTAAATAATATACATTGTAATAACATTGAAAAATAAGCACTTACTTAACATTATCTTTAACTTGACATTATTATTATCTTATTATATTATTATTATCTTTAACTTGATATTATTCACTTGACATTATAATTTCTAAACTTTAAAACTAACAAACAAAACTAAAACCATCAGCAGTCAGCTCTCAGCTCCACACATACAAGAACTCAAACCAACCGCATCCATTGCTAAACCTCCCCTCCCCTCCTTCTGTCTCCTCACTGAGGCAGAAGTATCTAAACTTTTCCTCTCTAGCTATCCTACATCTTGTCCTCTAGACCCAATCTCCTCACACCTTCTCCAAGCTATCTCTCCTACACTTTTACCAGCACTCACACATTTCCCCACCACATTCAAGTAGGCTCGGGAACCCCACTGCTTAAAAAGCCTGCATTAAACTCCTTCCATTCATAGTGAAAATACTTGAACGAGTTGTTTTCAACCAGGTATAATTTCTTTCACATAATAACCAACTGGACAATAACCATTCAGGTTTCAGAAGTGACCATTCAACTGAGACTGCTTTACTGTCAGTCACTGAAGCCTTGTGGATTGTGAAAGCTGATTCCAAATCAGTTCTCATTCTGCTGGATCTTTCTGCCGCATTTGAAACTGTAAATCATCAGATTCTTCTGTCCACCTTCTCATCACTTGGCATCAAAGAGATTCCACTGTGCTGGTTTGAATCCTATCTCACAGGAAGGTCTTTCAGAGTTCTTATTATATAGCACATCAACTGGTCACAGGGGTTCCTCAGGGATCAGTTTTTGGACCCTTCCTCTTCTCCATATACACTACATCACTGGGACCCATCATACAAGCACTTGGTTTCTCCTACCATTGCTATGCTGATGACACACAGCTGTATCTGTAATTTTAACCAGATGATCCAATGATAGCTGCATGGATCTCAGGCTGCCTGGTGGACATCTCAGCATGGATGAAAGTAGGGGTGTGCGATATCACGATTTTTGCTTGTGGACAGTTAAAATGTTTTATTTTTATATTTTGTTACCTTGTAAGGCTTTATGGAATGATTCAAATTCCAAATTATGGAAATTAGTTTGGCTATACTGCTCAAACAACTTTCAAGATAATAAAACCAACATGACAAAGAATCTTGATGATTCTTGATTCGTGAATCCTGATTTTCCTGAAAAAGTTCGGTCAAGTTTGTTCAGAAATCTTGTAATCTATGATGACCAGCTTACTTTCAAAAATCACACTGGAAAAATGGCTCGATCATGCAGGTTTGCATTGCACAACATCAGAAATATCAGGCCCTTCCTAATGGAGCATGCTGCACAACTTCTTGCCCTTGCATTTCTAGGCTGGATTACTGCAGTGCTCTTCTGACTGGACTTCCATCATGTGCAATCAAACCTTTACAAATGATTCAGAATGCAGCAGCATGACTGGTCTTCAACAAGCCCAAAAGGGCCCATGTCACACCTCTCTTTATCTCCCAGTACTGGCTACCGTTTGCTGCTCGCATCAAGTTCAAGATATTGATGCATGCATATAGAACAGCCATGGGCTCAGCACCCTACTTAACACTACTTACACTCACTCGTACAAATCTATATCCACTCCAGCAGCCTGAGATCTACAAGTGAGCGACGCCTCATGTTACCATCACAGAGAGGCACAAAATCACTTTCCAGAACATTTTCATTCACTGTTCCGTGCTGGTGGAATGGTCTTCCAACCCCCATCTGGAATGCTGAATCCCTGACAATTTTCAAGTGACAGCTGAAAACATCTCTTTCATCAATATTTGACTGCATCCTAATTTAAAAAGAAAAAAAAAACCATTTACTTTCTCTTTCCTTAATCCCTCCCTGTCTAGCTTGTACTAATCTGAACAATGTCTGAAACCTTGTATTACAAGCACTTCCTATGTTTACTTGCCGGTTACACTTTACAATACTGGTGCACTAATAAGCATTCATTCATCCTTAACTAATGCACAGATAATCATGAGTTAATGCACGACTTATTAAGAACTAATTCAGTCATTAATGATTACTACATCAGCAATAAAGAGTCTATCTGATTAATAGATTAAGAATTATATGAATTGCTATTAAGTAAAAGTGTCATCATGTATTAATTCCTTAATAACATATAGTATTAACTAATAATGTAAACTAATGTGTTAACTACCACAAAGGGTCAAGTCAAAGCTATGCATTTCAACTTCCAGTTGCCTGCTTTAATTAATCATTTTTAAATTAATTACAAGAATATTTGTAAGGATGGGTAAGTTGAGCTGCACACGAATATTAGCACAACAGAATCTGAACTACTGGACATGATAGACCATTCCAAATCCATTCGTCCTTCGTATTGGAAGTAGTGCAAGCGCTAGGAGAGAGTCAGAAACAGAAATGGGCATCAGTTTACTGTCAGGGATTTATTGTGCCGTGTAGCGTCGCGCCAAAACAATTTCACTGATTACAATGGGTTTTGTTGTCTTTGGTTGTGTCACGCTGCTTGTGTCCAATGTAGACAAGGTGTTACAAAATACCAGTGTCTGGCCGCATGTTCTCAGTGTCCTGCCTTTGAATTCCAGAACTCAAGCTTCAACCAGATATATTCCTGTGCCATAAACAACAAGCCACAGGATGCCCGTTTAGCTAGTACAGTGGAATTCTGGTTGTAGATGGCTGGAAATTTAAATCCATGGTTCAGTGTGGATGTCAAAACCAAAATGTCATCTTACTTAATGAGTTAAATGGCATGTGCCTCAACAAGTCAAGTCATAACATAATGATATATTTGCCAGTCATTTGATTAATTAAAGCAGACAACTGGAAGTTGAAATGCATAGCTTTGACTTATTGTGATAATTAACACATTAAGTTACACTATTAGTTAATACTATATGTTGTTAAGGAATTAATGCATGATGACACATTTAATTAATAGCAATTCATATAATACTTAATCTATTAATCAGATAGACTTTTTATTATTTGCTAATTTAGTAATCACTAATGAATGGTTTAGTTCTTAATTAGTTGTGCATTAACTCATGATTATCTGTGCATTAGTTAAGAATGAATTAATGCTTATTGCTGCGCCCATATTGTAAAGTGTTACCCTTGCCTCTTTATGATGAATCGCTTGTTGTATCTCTCAATTGTAAGTCGCTTTGGATAAAAGCATTTGCTAAATGTATAAATGTAAATGAAAATGTAATAGGTAGACAAATATGGGCATACTGTATCAAAGTTTGAGACAAATAGAGTTGCAGATGTTGAATACTGGCATGAATAGAAATTGAATAAAGTTAATCATTAATTTCATACCATTTTTTATTGGAATGAATTAAAATCAGAATTAAATTAATTAAAATGTATACATTTAATAAGTCCCGCAGAAACTTTAAATTCATGATGAAAAGTACTGTAAGTAGAGACAGATTTTTTTTGTATCAAGTTTGATGTACATGCATATGTAACAAATTACCAAAAAAGAAGAAAAAAAAAGTGGACTTGGTTTTCATCCATCCATCCATGGATTTTGAAATGTGGGTGTTCTAATAAAAAATAAATGCGAGCTTGCAGTCAATTGTGGAGTGGCGTGTTTAAGCAGACTAAATGATTGGAAATGATTGCCATCTACAAAAAAGTGCTAAAAGTCAATCATATCATAACAATGCTGAATGGCTGTCACAAGCACAGACACGGTCCTAAATATTTTACTTGCATAATAAGAATAATATTGTAACAAAGTTCATAGATCGGGGAAGAAGGAGGTGAGAACTGGCAGACATTTAACATAAATTTAATAACAAAATAAACAACAACAAAAGTAAGTGGCAGTCCCTCATGGATGACTGCCGCATAAACATAAACATAAACAAAAGCACAACTAAAATGTCTAAGGCCTGGTCCTCTCTCTTCTTGCACTGTCGTCACTCCTCCTTTAAGTCTTCCGGAGCTCCTCCATGGGACTCAAGACCGGTGAGTGGTGCAGGTGTTATTTATCATTTCTCATTATCATTTACTCATTATCATTTACTCCACCAGCCTCACTCCGCTCTCACGGCTCTCAGCCCCGCCCCACTCATATATACATTTTAAAATGTGAATGTGATATGGTCCTTTCTTTAATATTGACTTTAACAAGTTTTGATGGCATGAGCCAGGGTAACCTAACCTAAAACTAATAGTCTTATGCCAAATCTGTCAACATTGTGTACTTTGAGAGTACTTTGAAGCTACAAGACAGCAGAGCAATCCCCAATGCAATACTACCATCAGTGCAAATGAGACTGGGCTAATCAATAGAACTGAACTGCTTAGTGCAACCCACAGGACAGTGGAGCACCCTTCCTTGAGGACTATCCAAATAACAGAGCAATTTCTAATTGTCTCTCCCGTTTTAAGAAAAACAGTTTTCATGCAGAATAGGCTTCAACCCTTCTAAAATAAATGAAAGTAGGAACATATAATAGACATTTCCTTTCTTAAAGGGATAGTTCACCCAAAAATTAAAATTTTATGTTTATCTGCTTACCCCCAGGGCATCCAAGATGTAGGTGACTTTGTTTCTTCAGTAGAACACAAACAAAGATTTTTAACACAAACCAATCACTGAACAGTATTTATATCGTTTTTCAGTTTCTTGCACAGACCGATCGTTTTGTGTCTTTACACATCAATGTATCATCACGAGCGGCAGGGTTTAATTTGGTTTTGTTTGTGTATGTTTTTTTTACTCTCAAAGCCGTGATTCCCATTCACCTCCATTATAAGACTGACAGACTGCAATGGTTTGTGTTAAAAATCTTCATTTGTGTTCTACTGAAGAAACAAAGTCACCTACATCTTGGATGCCCTGGGGGTAAGCAGATAAACATCAAATTTTCATTTTTGGGTGAACTATCCCTTTACTGATGACACATGTAACAGGGTTGCTGACGCCTGTTTTGAGTGATCACCGTAGATGGACAGGGCTTGAATATGTCCAGTGTATGAAATATATACAAATTTGCATTGAGCCAATTAAAAAGAATTATAAATATATATAATTTTATTACATGATTAAAAGCAGCAATTGTAACATTTATAAAATCATAACTTTTCATCTTTATCCTTAGGTAATTGTACGTATTCTTTACATCACAATCCTGTGAACCCAGTCACAAAAATGTTACTCCCTGTGTAGAAATATATACCCTATAATATACAGGTGCAAAACCTGCAAAAAAAAACTGCATACATTTATATGTAATAAAGAACTAATGTTAGCTTTTCTCTTAACTTTTTTTGCATAAGACATACAAACTGACACTATTACATTTTTAAAATTTATTTTGAGTTCTGCACTCTGCCATTTTTTTCACTTGTCCTTCAAGGCTGGAGTTCAGGGAGTGTGCAGGACCCACTATGTCATCAATGAGGATCCAAAGGCCAACCACATTATTGTCACCAAGTCTAAGGATCTGAGCCACTGCCAGGAGAGAATCATAAAGGACATTGGCTTGGCATACACTGAGAGGTGTGCTGAATGCACAGAGGTAATGAAGAAGACCGGAAAGAACTGAAATATTTATTCAATTAAAATGCCAGAAGTCAAATGGTCCCATACTATTCTCTCAACAGAGGGTCACGAGTCTGATTGAAACTGCAACTTACAACTACATCATGAAACCAGCTGCCGCCGGAGTACTAATCGCTGAGGCAACAGTTGAAGAAGTGCATCATTTTTCACCCTTAAATGAGATCCATGGTGCGGCAATGATGGAAGCAAAGTATGATTGATCATCTATGACATTTCTATTAAAAATATGAACTAACAATATTCCTAACATACCGCATTAACTTTAAGTTTAAAACTGAAACTTAATTGAGTTGAAAATTTCAGACAAACCTTGGCTTTTGTTGAGATTGAGAAGACCCCTGTTGTTCCAATCAAAGCTGATTACTTGGCCCGTGGATCCCTGCCGTATGAGTTTGCAACTGAGATTCTTCAGACTCCCGTTCAACTCATGAAGATCAGTGATGCCCCAGCCCAGGTATAATTCATTCCTTAAAAACCTTTAAAAAAATCTCTGAGACAAAGCCTTTGATCCATGTTGAAGACATCAACTGAGTGTTGCTCCTACTTTCTCTAGATTATTGAAGTCCTAAAGCACCTTGCTGCAAACAATGTGGCCATGGTCCATGATGATGCTCCCCTTAAGTTTATTCAGCTCATCCAGCTTCTGCGTGTTGCCACCTTAGAAAACATCGAGGCTATCTGGGCTCAGTTCAAGGACAAACCAGTTTACAGGTACAATTTGTGAACAATAAGTTAATAAGAATATACTACTAGGGCAGTTTTTATAATGAATACATTTTTATAAATGAATCTGTTAGGCGCTGGATTCTGGATGCTCTTCCTGCTGTTGGCACACCAGTCATTGTAAAATTATTAAAGGAGAAGTTCCTGGCTGGTGAATTTACCATTCCAGAGTTCATTCAAGCTCTTGTGGTTGCTCTGCAAATGGTCACTGCTGATCTGGAAACCATCCAGTTGACAGCTGTGGGTACATCTAACTACACTCAAAACGCTGTTCTTTAAATGTTGCCTTAAATAATCGTTCCACATCTTCTCAAACAGAGTTTGGCTTTGCACGAGAAAATCGCCACAATCCCAGCTCTGCGTGAAGTCGTAATGCTTGGATATGGTTCCATGATTGCCAAGCACTGTGTTGCAGTTCCCACTTGCCCTGCTGAGCTCCTCAGGGTAAACACCTCAAGCCTTCCATACATTTCTGACAGGGACATTCTTTTTAATATTTGTCTAATTATATGTGCCTCAAACTCTTCAGCCCATCCATGAGATTGCTGCAGAGGCCATTTCCAAGAATGACATTCCTGAAATCACTTTGGCTCTTAAAGTCCTCGGCAATGCTGGTCATCCTGCTAGTCTTAAACCCATGATGAAGCTCCTACCTGGACTGAGAACTGCAGCTACTTCTTTGCCCCTTAGGATACAGGTTGATGCCATCTTGGCCCTGAGGAACATTGCCAAGAAGGAGCCCAAACTTGTAAGTGTCAGACATTGTAGAAATTAATAAAAATATGATTATGCAC
The DNA here is from genome assembly GCF_001515645.1 of Sinocyclocheilus grahami. NCBI lineage: Eukaryota > Metazoa > Chordata > Actinopteri > Cypriniformes > Cyprinidae > Sinocyclocheilus > Sinocyclocheilus grahami. The sequence goes on along the minus strand of NW_015506057.1, from coordinate 91,494 downwards.
ATTTTATTCCAAAAATAAACAACCTTGTTTTCTGATTCAGGTTCAGCCAGTGGCCCTACAGCTTGTATTGGACAGAGCTCTCCATCCCGAAGTGCGCATGGTTGCTTGTATTGTGTTGTTTGAGACCAAGCCATCAGTGGCTCTCATCTCCAGTCTTGTTGGTGCTTTGAAGCTTGAGACTAATATGCATGTTGCGAGCTTCGCCTATTCTCATATCAAGTCCTTGACCAGAATCACTGCTCCTGATATGGCAGCTGTGTAAGTACAACAAATTGTTCATATATTTTTCTTTACCACATTGTATGAGCACATGCCAGAGGTAGTCATGGTTGTCCAATTTCAGTGCTGGTGCAGCTAATGTTGCCATCAAGCTCATGAGCCCCAAGCTGGACAGGCTTAGCTTCCATTTCAGCAGAGCCCTTCAGCTGGACTTCTATCATAGTAAGTCTTACAATTTTTATAAGAGAACTAAAAACTTATGTTCTGGGTGTTTCTAAAAATGTGTATAAAAACTTCCTGACACTGAAATATGGAATAACTGCATTTAGCCTCTGTTCATGTGCAGCTACTCTTATGGTTGGAGCTGCTGGTAGTGCTTACATGATCAATGATGCTGCCGCCATCCTGCCCAGAGCTGTAGTAGCTAAAGCACGTGCTTACCTGGCTGGTGCGGCTGCTGATGTTCTTGAGGTGGGGCAACCAAGATTTGTATTTTTTTTTTCTTATTCACGGTTTTAAATGTTTTCAGCCTTCACACATTTGATTCTCTCAAACAGATTGGTGTGAGAACTGAAGGACTCCAGGAGGCTCTTCTGCAATCTCCTGCTGCAGATGAAAGTGTTGACCGTATCACAAAGATTAAGCGCACCCTGAGAGCAGTAAGTTTTCATATCCAGTGTACTGTATAATTTTCTACTTTTAAGAAATATTATAAACATGACAGGCAAAATATATTACTTCTCTTTAACCCCTCAAGCTTGCAAACTAGAAGGCCTTGCCAACCAATCAGCCATTGGCTTCAGCCTACATCAAATTATTTGGACAAGAAGTGGCTTTTGTCAATGTTGACAAGACAGTCATTGAAGAAGCAATACCGGTATTGTGTTGTAGTTTATGTCCAGTCTATCATTACCATATCTTTTTGAGATCTGTCTGACATAAAATTCTCACAATTAGAATTAAGTTTCTCATAAACACTATACCCAGATTGTGACTGGACCTAAACCACGTGAACTGTTAAAGGCGGCACTTAAAGCATTGCAGGAAGGAATTGCCTTGCAGTATGCCAAACCCCTGCTCATGGCTGAAGTGCGCAGAATCTTGCCAACCGCAATTGGTGTGCCCATGGAGCTCAGTTTGTACACTGCTGCTGTTGCTGTTGCAAGTGTCAATGGTATGTTTTTTTTTTTTATTAGAATTTTTAGATCCTTTACTCAGATGTGAGGGTGTAACTTCTTAGGTTGATGTTGTTCTATTGACCATTCTTGTTCAGGCCACCATTACACGACCTCTCCCTGAGGAGATTGAGACCATGACTCTTGAACAGCTTAAGAAGACTGATGTTCAACTCCAAGCTGAAGCTAGACCAAGGTACACTTTTGCAGCTACATTCATGAAGATAAGATATAAAGTGCACAGCAACAGTTTTACAAACAAATCTCCCTTATTCTTATTTCAGTGTTGCTCTCCAGACCTTTGCTGTGATGGGAGTGAACACTGCCTTGATCCAAGCTGCTGTTATGGCGAGAGGAACAATCCGTACAATTACTCCTGGAAAAGTGGCTGCAAGAGCAGACATTCTCAAGGGCAACTACAAGATGGAGGCTCTGCCTGTTGAGGTTCCTGAACATATTGCTGCTGTGAGGTAATGAAATCTTTGTGATGTCAGCGAAGAAAAAAAAGGTAATTCGTTGTAACTGCTCTTTTGTGAAATGTCCTTTACTTTTCTCATTCCGACAGCTTTGAGACACTTGCTGTGGTCAGAAACATTGAAGATCCCACTGCTGAGAGGATTGTTCCCTTGGTACCTGAGTTGTCCCTGCAAAACTCCCAGACATCTTATGCTGGTGATTTGGTAAGCTATAAATACACATGAAGCAAGCTTTGGTTCAAGCTCCATAGTGGAAAGTTTTGATATTTTGTTTTTCTTTCCAGTTCTCTGAGATGCCACCTGAGGCTCCTGTGAGAGCTGCTGCTCCATTCCATAAGACTCTCTGTCTTGCTGTCCCATACATTGAAATCAAGGGATGCATTGAGGTGCACTCTCACAATGCTGCTTTTATCAGAAATGCTCCCCTGTTCTACATAATTGGACAGCACTCAGCCCGTGCCTCTGTGGCAAGAGGTATACTTACAAAAAGAGATAATATTCATGAAAGGATTTTCAGATAAAATGATAATTAACAGTCTGTTGTTTTGGCTTTAGCTGAAGGTCCTGCAGTTGAAAGACTCGAGCTTGAAGTCCAAGTTGGTCCTAGAGCTGCTGAGAGGCTCCTTAAACAAATCAGTCTCATTGATGAGGAGACTCCAGAAGGAAAGGCCTTCCTTTTGAAACTGAGGGAAATCCTGGAGAATGAAGATAAAAATGTTCGTGTATCTTCTGAAAGCAGCAGCAGCAGCCGTATCATCAGCAGCAGCTCAAGCTCCTCCATGTCCAGCTCTCGTATGACTGAGGTGAGGATGTGGTATGTAGTGTGTTGCCAGTATATGTCATTAATAAATATATTTATTTACACAGTCATTTTATGTATTTTCAGACTGCCACCATCATGGAGCCTTTCAGGAAATTCCACAAAGATCGAGTAACTACCAAAAAATACTATTGTCAATATTACAACCTTAGTTTATTATTGTCTATTGCTTATTACTGAACATATTTTTGCTTGCAGTACATGGCATCCCATGGCGCCTCAAAGGCAGTTAGCAGTGGAAGCACTGCATCTAGCTTTGAGAAAATCCAGAAACAGGTGAATAAATTAGTGCCATTTGTTTGTTCATAATAAAACCCAAAGGTAATATCCCATTAAATTGTTTCTAATGGGTTATGCTTTCAGGCCAAGTTCCTCGGAAATGCTGTTCCACCTGTTTTTGCTGTCATTGCCCGTGCTGTGAGAGTTGACCACAAGCTGCTGGGCTACCAGCTTGCTGCTTACTTTGACAAGCCAAATGCAAGAGTGCAGCTAGTCGTTTCCTCCATTGCTGAAAATGATAACCTGAAGATCTGTGCTGACGGTGCCGTGTTGAGCAAGCACAAAGTCACCGTAAGCCTGGAAGTGCAATTTAAAAAAAAATGTCTGGATTTATTTCTTATATCAAAGTAAGTACAAATTTGTTTTCCAGGCCAGGGTTGCTTGGGGTCCAGAGTGCCAACAGTATGCAGTCATTGCTAAAGCTGAGGCTGGTGTACTGGGCGAATTCCCTGCTGCACGTCTAGAGGTGGAATGGGAGAGGCTGCCAATAATTGTCACCACCTACGCCAAAAAGTAATGTTCATAAACACTGAACAACAAATGTATGGAGTAATGTAGAAAGCGACACTGATGTAATAGTTATTATCTGTGTACAACGTTCCAATTAGGCTGTCTAAGCACATCCCTACGGCGGCTCTCCAGGCAGGCTTCAGAATTGAAAGAGTAATGAACAGTGAGAAAAAGATCGAACTGACTGCGGCCTTGCCATCTCAAAGGTCCCTGAATGTCATTGCTAGGATTCCAGAGGTGAAATAGTTTCCTTTAAAGTATGATTCACACAGAGATATAACAAGAAAATACAACTAATTGTTTTTGTTCCCGCTGTACTAGATGACACTGTCAAGAATGGATATTCCTCTTCCCATCGCTGTTCCTATCAATCCAGACGGAACCCTTTCCATTCAAATCGATGAGGACATTCTCTCTTGGATCCAAAAACATATCAAGGAAGAATAAGACATTACATTTGACATTTTCAGAAGAGAATGGGAGCTGTGTTCATGGAGAACTCCTTGACAGTTTAATTGAACACATTATCATTGTTGTCATGTACAGTATGTAATGTAATGCAGTCTAATGCTAATAAATATACTGCAAGTGAAATTGAGTTAACTGCTTTCATTTTATAACACTAAGTAATACTCATAACAGTTTTTGCACTCTTCACAACAAGGTTCAAAATAATAATAATATTAATAAACTACAGCAGTTTGAATTTCTATAGAGGTATATTAGAGACCATACCAAATACACAGTTAAGGTCAGAATTAGTAGCTCTCTTGGTAAATGAAGGCTCTTAGTAAAGAAGGCTGTAAAAATAAATAAATCTGGGGAGGGAGGGAGGGGGTGGGCACATATTGGCCACAACTATTAGCACCCCTAGAAATTATTACGAATAAAATATCTATTAAGGATATTCCCATTAATCTTAAATTTTTTAACACACCAGGGTGACTACAAACATGAAATTGTCCAGCCATCACTTCCTGTTTCGCATGAGAGTATAAATGTAAGGTAACACAAAGGCCAAATTCTCTTAATCATCCATAACAATAGTAAAAACCAAAGAATATAATTCTGGTGTGCTGCAAAAGATTTTTGAGCTTCACAAAATAGAAAGTGGCTGTTAACAAAATAGGTAAAACATTGAAAATTCCCATTTCCACCATCAGGGAAATAATTGAGACGTTCCAATCAACTGGAGATGTTATGAATTTGCCTGGAAGTTGACATGTGTCTATTGTCCTAATGCACGGAAAGGTGGATAGTTTGAGTGGCCAACAAAACTGCAGAAATTAGTTGAGACTTGGGGTCAGAACGCCTATTTATCAAACAGCACCTACATCACTACAAGTTGTTTGGGAGGGTTTCAAGAAAAAAATTATCTCCTCTCATCCGAAAACAAACTCAGTCATATTCAGTTGCCAGACACTACTGGAACTTCAAATGGGACTGTGTTCTACGGCCAGATGAAAAACAAAAAAAAACCATGCCCATAGCTAAATGTACTGCTGGATCTTTAATGTTTTGGGCCTATTTTTCTGCTAGAGGTCCTTGACATGGCATCATGGATCCTATGAAATTCCAACATATAAAAAAATCTACAGTAACTGTTTCTGCTAGGCATCTTATATTGGGCCATGGTTGGATCATCAGCACAATGATCCAAAACAAACATCAAAATCATCACAAAAATGGGTCACTGAGCACAAAATCAAGGTTCTGCCATGGCCATTCCAGTCCCCTGACCTCAACCCTATAAAAGATAAGTGGAGTGAACTGAGGAGGAGAGGCACCAACATGGACCTCGGCATTTGAAAGATCTGGAGATAGAATGGTCTCTGATCTCTTGCCAGGTGTTCTCCATTCTCATCAGGCATTATAAGGAGAAGACTCAGAGTTGTTATCTTGACGGTTGTATAAAGTATTGAATAAAAAGGGGGATAATAATTGTGGTCAACGTGTATTAGGGGAAAACATTTATTTCATAATGTGATGTTCCTTCTATTTTCAATTGTTTTACTTCAATAAAAGATTAGATTTTTGGGATTTTTTTAGAATGGAAGATCAAAACTGTAAACAATATTTAAAGGATACATGTTTTCATAGCCTTCTTTGCTCATATTTACCAAGGGGGCTATTAGTTCTGACCTTAACTGTAACTATTGGCATGACTTGAACATGAACATGAGCTCATCAAGGTAGTCCAATTGGGCTTCAATTTTACTCTAAGTGTTATTTTTTGGTCAGTGGCATCCATAAATCTTTTGTTTAAATATAGGGATAGTAAATTTAGTGATCAAATGCTTAAATACTTTTTTTTTTGGCTGGTTTAAAATCTGCTAGTAAATCCGTCATATTTGTCCAATCCGACTGTTGCAAAAAAGGGCATTTTTTGTTTTCATTAATCTGTACAATAAATTTAAAGGCTGTACTTTACAGTATATATGTAATAGATTAAGTTATTTAAATAGGAAGTCTGTAATAGTACAAATAACATAAAACACACTGAAATAGATTAGGCCTTTACCAGAGCATTTTTGCTTTCACCTGTTTTTCATTCGTTTAATTTTTTCCCCCAAGTACTTCCACCTGTTTTTTTATTTGTTATTTTTTACAATAAGTTAGATACCTTATTTTGGATGTCAGTTCTATGCTAAAATTGGTTTGTCCTTGCTGATATGAGTTGATCTCACTAGATGACAAATTATAAAAGATGAAAGATTGTATTTACAGTCTCTGAAAATATGATTAAATCTTTGAATCACATTGCATTTTTTTTCAGGGTTCTATCACTGTGGGCTTTTAAGTGTGAGATGCCATGCTCAATGATAATGAATTCTACAGCTGTTGAATATTTTGTGGTTTTTTTGTTGGTTGCACTAATATCTTTTTAATGCATTTAATATAAATTACTTGCTTTAAAATTACAAAACTTTCCACGGATCACTCCACGTCTAATTCCAAAGTTCATCTAATGCTATTTCATCAGTCTTTCAATAAAATAAATAAACTAATATGGACTTTAACAATTTTTTTAGATTAAGGGCCAGGGTAACCTAACCTAAAACTGATAGGCTCAGATATGCTTTCAACTCTGATCGGTTAACAAAAATATAATTTTGTATAAAAAATACACAATAAAAATGTAGTTTGCTGTAATATACCTCACTCCATAGCTATATATATAAACTGTAATTCTGTTGTTTCGACATGACGTGATATGACAAAAATGGGGAAAATACGACCTTTTTAAATATAAAAGACAATGCTCTGCATTTCACTATGGACATTGGCCTGAAGAATGACATGATGACAGGCCAGGGTAACCTAACCTTTAACTGATATTTACGTTCAATTAAGTTGACAAAAGTTCTGTCTTGTTGACACTGATACTTTCTTAAATACCTCTGTTAAAAATTAATTTAAGAATTAATACTTGGTCAGCAAGAAACTAGTATAAAAGGCCTGTTTCTCTGAACAGTTCTTCACAAACCATCAGCCATGAGAGCTGTTGTGCTTGCCCTGACTGTAGCTCTTGTGGGTAAGTCAAAATATATTTATATATTTTCTCCATCTCTCTCTTTATACCTCTTTGATAAAGCTACTGAAAATTATTTTAAAGAAAACAAAAAAATTCAAAGAAAATATTTTTTGTGTGTTTCTTTCAGCGAGTCAACAGATCAACCTTGGTAAGTAATATGATTTGGAAAATTAGTTTTTAAGTGGTAACCTAAATTGCATTACTGCTTAAATGTACTGGTCTTAACAACTGACTCAAAAATACCCTAACCTTTTCAGTTCCTGAGTTTGCCCTCGATAAGACCTATGTGTACAAGTATGAGGCTCTACTCTTAGGCGGTCTTCCTCATGAAGGTCTGGCCAGAGCGGGTATAAAAGTCAGCAGCAAGGTTCTCCTCAGTGCCATGACTGAGCACACCTTCCTGATGAAGGTAATGACTATTAAAACTTCTAGGTGAAACACAACTAACAAAAATATCCCAGCTAGCCCGTACTGTTACAATGATGCAATCCTTTAAATTGAAAACATCCCCTTACAGCTCATGGACCCTCTGCTCCACGAGTATGCTGGCATTTGGCCCAAGGATCCATTTGTTCCTGCAACTAAGCTCACCTCAGCACTGGCTGCTCAGCTTCAGATTCCCATCAAGTTTGAGTACGCTAATGGTGTGGTTGGAAAGGTATTTGCCCCTGCAGGAGTCTCCCCTACAGTCATGAACTTGCACAGAGGTATCCTCAACATCCTTCAGCTCAACCTCAAGAAGACCCAGAACATCTATGAGCTGCAAGAGGTGAGAAAGTGATCCTATTACATTTTTAAAATTTATTTTGAGTTCTGCAATCTGCCATTTTTTTCACTTGTCCTTCAAGGCTGGAGTTCAGGGAGTGTGCAGGACTCACTATGTCATCAATGAGGATCCAAAGGCCAACCACATTATTGTCACCAAGTCTAAGGATCTGAGCCACTGCCAGGAGAAAATCATAAAGGACATTGGTTTGGCATACACTGAGAGGTGTGCTGAATGCACAGAGGTAATGAAGAAAACCGTTAAGGACTGACATGTTTACTGAATGAAAATGCCAGAAGTCAAATGTCCCATACTATTCTCTCAACAGAGGGTCAAGAGTCTGATTGAAACTGCAACTTACAACTACATCATGAAACCAGCTGCCGCCGGAGTACTAATCGCTGAGGCAACAGTTGAAGAAGTGCATCAGTTTTCACCCTTAAATGAGATCCATGGTGCGGCAATGATGGAAGCAAAGTATGATTGATCATCTATGAGATTTCTATTAGAAACATGAACTAACAATATTCTTAACAAATTGCATTAACTGTATACCCTACATAACAAGAACAGATTTTAAAACACTGGGCATTATACACTTACCGACTTTATAATAGCCACAGAGGAAAAACTGGCCATCATACACTAAATGACCGAGGATCATACACTACCAGACTTTAAAGTTGTTCAGATCACAAAAAACTCACGCAGAAACATGCACCTTGTTGCTAGGAGTCGTGTGACATGAAAACAATATGTTCTAAAATCGGCTCAAAATATCAGACGTGTTTGATGTCCTCCAAATGGATGGAATCATAGTCTGAAGCTAAAAAATCTGAGTCTGTGACCATCATACACTACGCGATTTTCTAATAATTCTGTCAACTCATATCTGGAGACTGGCTAACTTTCGGCAACTTAACCAAACCTGAAAATCCGGGCACAAATTGTGTAGTGTATTCCAGTCTTAAGTTAAAATTTCAGAAATAATTATTTGTTTCAGACAAACCTTGGCTTTTGTTGAGATTGAGAAGACCCCTGTTGTTCCAATCAAAGCTGATTACTTGGCCCGTGGATCCCTGCAGTATGAGTTTGCAACTGAGATTCTTCAGACTCCCATTCAACTCATGAAACTCAGTGATGCCCCAGCCCAGGTATAATTAATTCCTTAAAAACCTTTTAAAAAATCTAGCCTTCAGACAAAGCCTTTGATCCATGTTGAAGACATCAACTGAGTGTTGCTCCTACTCTCTCTAGATTATTGAAGTCCTAAAGCACCTTGTTGCAAACAATGTGGCCATGGTCCATGATGATGCTCCCCTTAAGTTTGTTCAGCTCATCCAGCTTCTGCGTGTTGCCACCTTAGAAAACATCGAGGCTATCTGGGCTCAGTTCAAGGACAAACCAGTTTACAGGTACAATTTGTGAGCAGTGCGTTAATAGGAATATAGTACAGGAGCATTTTTGCATGCATATATTTTAAACAATGATTCTGGTAGGCGCTGGCTCCTGGATGCTCTTCCTGCTGTTGGCACACCAGTCATTGTAAAATTATTAAAGGAGAAGTTCCTGGCTGGTGAATTTACCATTCCAGAGTTCATTCAAGCTCTTGTGGTTGCTCTGCAAATGGTCACTGCTGATCTGGAAACCATCCAGTTGACAGCTGTGGGTACATCTTAATATACTCAAAATGTTGTTCTTCAAATCTTGCCTAAATCAAACGATTCATTTCTGTATCTTGCTGAACAGAGTTTGGCTTTGCACGAGAAAATTGCCACAATCCCAGCTCTGCGTGAAGTCGTAATGCTTGGATATGGTTCCATGATTGCCAAGCACTGTGTTGCAGTTCCCACTTGCCCTGCTGAGCTCCTCGGGGTAAACATATCAAGTACTCTCTAAATTTCTACCAATGATTTATTATTTAATATTTGTCTAATTGTATGTGCCTCAAACTCTTCAGCCCATCCATGAGATTGCTGCAGAGGCCATTTCCAAGAATGACATTCCTGAAATCACTTTGGCTCTTAAAGTTCTCGGCAATGCTGGTCATCCTGCTAGTCTGAAACCCATCATGAAGCTCCTACCTGGACTGAGAACTGCAGCTACTTCTCTGCCCCTTAGGATACAGGTTGATGCCATCTTGGCCCTGAGGAACATTGCCAAGAAAGAGCCCAAACTTGTAAGTGTCAGACTTTGTAAGAATGACTTACTAAAATGACTAAGATTATGCAGAATATGCACATTTCTTCCAAGTATAAACCATCCATTTTTCCTACCTCAGGTTCAGCCAGTGGCCCTACAGCTTGTATTGGACAGAGCTCTCCACCCAGAAGTGCGCATGGTTGCTTGTATTGTGTTGTTTGAGACCAAGCCCTCAGTGGCCCTCATCTCCAGTCTTGCTGGTGCTTTGAAGCTTGAGACTAATATGCATGTTGCAAGCTTCGCCTATTCTCACATCAAGTCCTTGACCAGAATCACTGCTCCTGATATGGCAGCTGTGTAAGAAAATAAATTTTTTTTCATATTTTACTTCATCACATCAAATGACCACAAGCACAAAGTAATAATGGTTGTTAATTTCAGTGCTGGTGCAGCTAATGTTGCCATCAAGCTCATGAGCCGCAAACTGGACCGGCTTAGCTTCCGTTTCAGCAGAGCCCTTCAGCTGGACTTCTATTATAGTAAGTCTGGGAAATTTCTTAAGAGAGCTAAGAAATGGTGTGTTGGGTGTATTTCTTAAAATGCATAAAAATTCTCCTGACATAAAAGATTGCATTAATTGTATTCTTGCCTCTGTTCCTGTGCAGCTCCTCTTATGGTTGGAGCTGCTGGTAGTGCTTACATGATCAACGATGCTGCCACCATCCTGCCCAGAGCTGTAGTAGCTAAAGCACGTGCTTACCTGGCTGGTGCTGCTGCTGATGTTCTTGAGGTGGGGCAACCAAGATTTGTATTTTTTTTTTCTTATTCACGGTTTTAAATGTTTTCAGCCTTCACACATTTGATTCTCTCAAACAGATTGGTGTGAGAACTGAAGGACTCCAGGAGGCTCTTCTGCAATCTCCTGCTGCAGATGAAAGTGTTGACCGTATCACAAAGATTAAGCGCACCCTGAGAGCAGTAAGTTTTCATATCCAGTGTACTGTATAATTTTCTACTTTTAAGAAATATTATAAACATGACAGGCAAAATATATTACTTCTCTTTAACCCCTCAAGCTTGCAAACTGGAAGGCCTTGCCAACCAATCAGCCATTGGCTTCAGCCTACATCAAATTATTTGGACAAGAAGTGGCTTTTGTCAATGTTGACAAGACAGTCATTGAAGAAGCAATACCGGTATTGTGTTGTAGTTTATGTCCAGTCTATCATTACCATATCTTTTTGAGATCTGTCTGACATAAAATTCTCACAATTAGAATTAAGTTTCTCATAAACACTATACCCAGATTGTGACTGGACCTAAACCACGTGAACTGTTAAAGGCGGCACTTAAAGCATTGCAGGAAGGAATTGCCTTGCAGTATGCCAAACCCCTGCTCATGGCTGAAGTGCGCAGAATCTTGCCAACCGCAATTGGTGTGCCCATGGAGCTCAGTTTGTACACTGCTGCTGTTGCTGTTGCAAGTGTCAATGGTATGTTTTTTTTTTATTATTAGAATTTTTAGATCCTTTACTCAGATGTGAGGAGGTCACTTCTTAGGTTGATGTTGTTCTATTGACCATTCTAGTTCAGGCCACCATTACACCACCTCTCCCTGAGGAGATTGAGACCATGACTCTAGAGCAGCTTAAGAAGACTGATGTTCAACTCCAAGCTGAAGCTAGACCAAGGTACACTTTTGCAGCTACATTCATGAAGATAAGATATAAAGTGCACAGCAACAGTTTTACAAAAAAAATCTCCCTTATTCTTATTTCAGCATTGCTCTTCAGACCTTTGCTGTGATGGGAGTGAACACTGCCTTGATCCAAGCTGCTGTTATGGCGAGAGGAACAATCCGTACAATTACTCCTGGAAAAGTGGCTGCAAGAGCAGACATTCTCAAGGGCAACTACAAGATGGAGGCTCTGCCTGTTGAGGTTCCTGAACATATTGCTGATGTGAGGTAATGAAATCCTAGTGATGCCAGTCATTTTGAATAGATTCATAAACAATTTCAAAAAGTTTCTGAAACGTGAAATGCGACCACCTGTTTCTTGTTCCAAAAGCTTTGAGACACTTGCTGTGGTCAGAAACATTGAAGAGCCCACTGCTGAGAGGATTGTTCCCTTGGTACCTGAATTGGCTGTGCAGAATGCCCAGACACCTGCTGATTATTCGGTAAAATTTGAACAAACACACACAATGGATCTGTATTAGTATGCTGAGCATTCATTTGCTCCAAGTTTTAAAATAGTAAGAATTGTTATAATACTAAATTTTTCTTTCCAGTCATCTGAGATACCAGATCAGGCTGCTCTGAGATCTGCCACACCATTTCACAAGACTCTCTGTCTTGCTGTCCCATACATTGAAATCAAGGGATGCATTGAGGTGCACTCTCACAATGCCGCATTTATCAGAGATGATCCTCTGTTCTACATAATTGGACAGCACTCAGCCCGTGCCTCTGTGGCAAGAGGTACTTACAGAAAAGATTACATTCATGAAACGCAAAGATTTTCAGATAAAATGATAATTAGCAGTCTGTCGTTTTGGCTTTAGCTGAAGGTCCTGCAGTTGAAAGACTGGAGCTTGAAGTCCAAGTTGGTCCTAGAGCTGCTGAGAGGCTCCTTAAGCAAATCAGTCTCATTGATGAGGAGACTCCAGAAGGAAAGGCCTTCCTGTTGAAACTGAGGGAAATCCTGGAGACAGAAGATAAAAATGTTCGTGTATCTTCTGAAAGCAGCAGCAGCAGCAGCCGTATCATCAGCAGCAGCTCAAGCTCCTCCATGTCCAGCTCTCGTATGACTGAGGTGAGGATGTGGGATGTAATGTGTTGGATATAAATATGTATATTAATGTACACAGAGTCATTTTATATGTATTTTCAGACTGCCACCGTCATGGAGCCGTTCAGGAAATTCCACAAAGATCGGGTAACTACTAAAAATTGTTTTAACAACAATATTGTTTTTTTATCATCAGCTATTAATCCTGTCTATAACATTATTTTGCTTGCAGTACATGGCACCCCATGGTGCCTCAAAGGCAGTTAGCAGTGGAAGCACTGCATCTAGCTTTGAGAAAATCCAGAAACAGGTGAATCAGTTAGTGTAATTTGTTTGTTCATAATAACACAAAACACAAATGTAAAAGATGTCTCTTTTTTTTAAATGCTTTTAGGCCATGTTCCTCGGAAATGCTGTTCCACCTGTTTTTGCTGTCATTGCCCGTGCTGTGAGAGTTGACCACAAGCTGCTGGGCTACCAGCTTGCTGCTTACTTTGACAAGCAAAATGCAAGAGTGCAGCTTGTCGTTTCCTCCATTGCTGAAAATGACAACCTGAAGATCTGTGCTGACGGTGCCGTGTTGAGCAAGCACAAAGTCACCGTAAGCCTGGAAGTGCAATTTTAAAAAAATTATCTGGATTTATTTCTCATTTTAAAGTGAGCATATATTTGTTTGTCAGGCCAGGGTTGCTTGGGGTCCAGAGTGCCAACAGTATGCAGTCATTGCTAAAGCTGAGGCTGGTGTACTGGGCGAATTCCCTGCTGCACGTCTAGAGGTGGAATGGGAGAGGCTGCCAATAATTGTCACCACCTACGCCAAAAAGTAATGTTCATAAACATTGAACAACAAATGTAGTGTTGAAAATGGCACTGGTTTAATTATCTAATTTTCTCTCTACATCCCTTCACAATTAGGCTGTCTAAACACATCCCAATGGCAGCTTTCAAAGCGGGCTTCAGACTTGAAAGAGTATCGAACGCTGACAAAGAGATCGAACTGACTGCGGCCTTGCCATCTCAGAGGTCCCTGAATGTCATTGCTAGGATCCCAGAGGTAAACTAGTTTTCTTTGAAATTATGACTCACACAAAGACATAATAAGAAAATTCAACTAATTGTTTTTGTTCCTGTTGCACTAGATGACACTGTCAAGAATGGATATTCCTCTTCCCATCGCTGTTCCTATCAATCCAGACGGAACCCTTTCCATTCAAATCGATGAGGACATTCTCTCTTGGATCCAAAAACATATCAAGGAAGAATAAAACATGAAGAATTACATTTTACATTTAAGAAAATGTTAGCTGTGTTCATATTGTATAGTTCATATTTTATGTTTAATTGAATTTTACCACTGATTTAATGCAAGCAATACTAATAAACACCCTGCAAGTTAGCGACTTGTGAATTGTTTTCACTTTACAGTAATGTCTAGAATTTTTTACTGTTAAATAATTTTAACAAATAGCCTTCATATAATTGAAGCAATCAACACATTATGTTAAAATTGGTTATACATTATAATAAAGACCACAAAACAATCACAATACATAATTTTAGTTACGATAAATAATATAAAAAGACTACATAAATTAGTAACACATGCAGACTGGCTTTTTTAACCTGGTCACTATAAAATTTAAATATTTAAAGGGGTCATGAACTGCCTTTTTTATTATTCTATAATGTTCTCTGATGTCTACTTATAATGTTATCAAGATTTTTACATCAAAAAACATAATATTTCAGCAGTAATAGGCTTTTTTCTGTCCCGTTTTGACCCTTCTCATCGGATCGCTCTGTTTGAATAGGCGTGGCGGATTGTAGACTCGGAAGTAAACACCCACTGCTATGATTGACTAGTAGTGTATGTTTGACAGCTACATTCATCCTACAGTTGGTTCCCCCTCATGCATTCAGAGAATTCATTTAATCATGCATTCTTTCATTTAATTTCTTTCAGCACTCCTTATGTTTTCACACACAATGAAACCTACGTTGCCTGTTGCGCCTGCGTGAGACTGTTAATTTTACTAAATGCTGAGTAGTATTTATCGCGACTTTTTCCACGTATTTATAAATTAATCCAAGCTATTCAGTGAAGAGCAGGTTTGAGCAGAGTGATTTTTCTTTTGGTCTTTAATACGCCCCCCCCCCGTCCAACACCAGCCACCCCCCAGGAATTGCACCACTGAGTACAATGACCTCTTATATGTCAAAAGATTAATGGAATTTTGATTTCTCAGTTCATGACCCACTTAATACTCATATGGTAAAAGCGCATCTCATTGCAAAACATGCAGAATTATCTTCAAGCAACACAATGCCATTTGCTTCAAACCAAAAATTTAGCTGAAATATGTTCTTAGAGAATATTTTTTTTACTTCAATAACCCAATTACCTCATAAGTTAAGAAATTATTTATTAAAAGATGACAAAACTCCAAGCAGAACAGCAATAAAATGTCAAGAATAATCACTTTCAAAATGTATGACAGCTTTCTTTTCAGATAACTACAATAATAAATCATTGACATTTACGTATTTTGAGAGCAAGAAATCGTAACCTAGGTTTACCTTAACACTGAAAGTCATGTTCCTGGGAGTTGTGATTTGAAAGGACAGCTAAAAATGCGAAATTCTCCTTCACGCCATTATCAATACATTAGTTGTATTGTCATGCGCGTTAATGCGTGTGTGCGTCAACCAAAGGAAAGGTATGACATCCCAGCAAAAAATAAAATGTAAACACTGTTTAACTAAAAGTAAGTTTAAAGGCCAGCTGACAAGTTACATTTAAATACCTCAAAACGTATTGAATAAAATGTATTGAATTGAAACTTTTTGCGTTGCATTTAGAATCCAACAGTACACTCTTAAAATTAAAGGTGCTTCAAAAGGTTCTTCACAGCGATGCCATAGAAGAACCATTTTTGGTTCCACAAAGAACCATTCAATCAAAGGTTCTTTAAAGAACCATCTCTTTCTTACCTTTTTATAATCTGAAGAACCTTTTTACGCCACAAAGAACCTTTTGTGAAACAGAAAGGTTCTTCAGATGTTAAAGGTTCTTTATGAAACCATTTAGACAAAAAGGTTCTTCTATGGCATCGTGAAGCACCTTTATTTTTAAGAGTGTAGGTGGTTTTACCCTTATTTTCAAAGTATGAAACTATCGTTATTTCACGCCTTTACAATAATTACTTTATTTGAATAAATATTGAATAAAGCGTTTTGAAACACTATGTCTACACCATTTTATTTAAATGGAACTTATTCCTTGGTATGTTTTAGATCTACGTTATGTGATATAGCACTTTATCCACATGCAACAATATATCAAATCTTTGTGGTTTTGCAGCTGATTTAAACAACAATGTTGGTACACCGATTACCTACAAAAAATCTAAAATAATTGCAAATTGCAAATGCACAATAAATACAATGAACAAAGTATTTGACCTAGATTTGTCAAATGCATTATTCTTTACAACTTAGACTGAAGTAACTATACTTTATACTCAACAACAAAAAATAAGTTACCAAAAAAAATTAATAAAAAAGTTTAACAACACTGTTGAAAGTGATGCAATTTTAACCAGATATGTATAAGTAGATGCCCCATTAGTGGCTGTTTTTATGGGCTGCTATACGTAAGCCGTCTGCTATATTGGAATAGTCAAAGCCAGTCTGTGAATACTCGAGAGCAAGTTCCCTGTCTGCAACTGTAGTTATAGGCTACGCATACATGAATATATTATCTGCAGTAGACTTAAGCAGATGCTTTTTCTAAACTAACACAATATACAACAAGACGAAGCTGTTAGCTAACAAGGCATTTAAAAGGACATTTTAATGCCTTGTTTAACCTGTACATATTAAAAACACAAACCAACACATTCTTACCTGTAAAAAAATAAAGTCTTTGATTTTAAATCCGCCAAAAATGTTGGTCTACGACGTCAATGTTGTTGCATCATGAAACTAATTGATTATTAGTGTGAGTGACGACATATAGACCATTCCAAGATGGCGGACGCGTCGATGTGTCTGGAGCGGGTCGAATGTGGCATCTACCTATACATATCTATGGTTTTAACTACCTAGAAGTAAACCATAAAAAGCTGTAACTAATACAACATATGAAAACTAGAAACACTTTAGTTCATTTCTACTAGCAAAAAGCCATATGAATAAATATCTATATGGAATTTCCAAATGAAAATGCTTTCAAAAAGTCATTATGGGCGTATTTAAAACATTGCTTATTTTTCAAAACGTAAAAATTCAGAGGCTTGTAAGATTCAGCAGCCTTTAGTCTCTTACAATCTTACCTCTTACAATTGGCACATGATTCTGTTTAATATTAATGTCCATATGTTGACAGTTCTTCATAAAGATACTCGCAGACTTCATTCACATTCAAACTCATTTATATTGGTTCCAGCCGTCTCTCTTCTGGTGTTGGAAGAAAATGTAGGTTCATCTGCAAGCAGTTCCATGGGTGTGGATAGACTAAAGATGAGATTTGCTGACTTTACCAGAAATCGAAATGAGTTTCTCTTCATGACCAGAGTCTGCAAAATCAGAAAACAAATCTCAAGTTTTATTTTAAAGAGAAATTAAACTAGTAAAAAGAATGAACTTACGCTTTGAAAATTCATCAGTCCTGCGACTTTGTGGTTTCATTTGGTCTGCAAATGTTGTGTTCAGAAACTGATGTTTGAGCCACACTGCACGATCGTCCTCAAAACACTTTCTCTGAAACAAGAGGAAAATGCAATTAAAATCAAGATGAATTAAGAACTGAATTCAGAAATCCGTAGAAACCAATGATAAGCCAGAACCTCGTGGCCCAATCTGACGGCAGCCTCTGTAAAATTTCTCCTTTCGATTTCAAAGTTTTTCCTCTGTTCTTCAAACACTCGCCACTCTTCTTTCAAGCGTTCCTTCTCTTCCAGCATGTAGGAGTCATTCAGAATGGCTGCTGTCTCCTCATCACATGATGTGTTGAGCTGTTGCTATAAAAATAAAGCAACGTTCATACTCTCTTGGAAATATCTTAAAGGTTCTTTGGTGAACTCAAAATGGTTCTTCTATGGCATCGCTGTGAAAACTCCATTTTGGAACCTTTATTTTTAAGTGTAGGAACGCAGCTCTACTTGTGATTTTAAGCATCAATGACTGAATGAAATTGTACCTCTACTTACTTGCAGAAGTTGTTGTTGAGTCTGAATAAACTCTTTGCACTGCTGGATTTCCAGCTTGAGCCTCTCTGTCTCATCTTCATAGAGTTGTTTGGAGATCATCTCTTCACTGTCTCCATCTTGCACCATGGATGCTTCAACAAAAAAATATCTGTATATTTATTTTATAATAGGTTTGTGTGTTTAAGTCTAATGTGTAACATTCTGTGCATTAGGTGATAAGGCTGCTCAAGAATGAAGAAGAAGCCCTAAAGGTCTGTGAGCGGTATGCTCTACCTTGGCTGTCCAGTCTTTCCACGTGGTGTTTGAGTTTCCTCCACTGCTGACGAATGCTGTTGGTGAGTTTCTCCCGAGCATGATCGCATGACATCTCATGAGGTCCTTTCAAGGGTTCTTCATCATCTGAATTTGTCTGCAGAGTCAACTGAAAAATGACAAATGTTTCTTTTTCTTTTCAAAATACCATTAGCAAACACAAACAGTTATGAGCTGTATCATAAAATGTTTAGTGTAAAATGGCTGTTATGGACATGGTCTAACCTGATCCATGTTATTGCTTTGTTTCTCTTCCTTTTGGCACATCTTCTTTGAATTTAAAACCCCAACCATCTCGCGTTTCATTTGTTGAAGCACCTTCTTTAGCTCTATGTTTTCCACCATTAGCTCCCTCTGACGGTTATCAAATTCATTGAGTAGAGTTTTGTACATCTCTCCCTCATGTCTGAAAAAAAATCAAAACAAAACAAAAAGAATGTCTAAAGTTTTCATATGATATTATAGAGAAGGGGAACTATAAAATAACAACAAATAACCCAAATGATTGTCTTTTACCTGGATTCAGTTTTTCCAGTTTTCCAAAGACATCTCCTCCCATCTGACCTTCCAACATAATTCAAAACTTCCATTCCTGACAGAAAGTAGAACTTATTTTCAAAAGATCTAAAATGTCATGAAGGTCACTAAATAATTACAAATTTTCAGTTTTGCGTCAAATGTTTCTTTAAGCAATTAATAAATGAAATTGTGTGTGTTCACTACTCACTGCTGTGTGTGTGCACTTGGATGGGTGAAATGCAAATTCCAAGTATGGGACACCATACTTGGCTACATGTCACATAACTATATATATAGAACATATATACTGAATATATATATATATATATATATATATATATATATGTGTGTGTGTGTGTGTGTGTATATATATATATATATATATATATATATATTAATATTTTTATTCAGAATAATAATATTTTTATTATTTCTACTTTGTTACAAAACAAATGATATTCCTCTGAACTTTATAATTATCAAAAAATCCTGAAAACATGTATTATTATTAGAATGACTTCTGAAGGATCATGTGACTCTGAAGACTGGAGGTAATGATGCTTTGCATCACAGGAATATATTACATTTTAAAATATATTCAAAAAGACATCAGCTCCTTTAAATTGCAATAATATTTCACATTATTACTGGTTTACTGTATAGGAAGTCTTAAAGATGCCAATAACACAGTATATTCAGTATGTTATACTATTAAGAAATATGCTTAAGTAATAAGCATTACCTTGTTTATTTTCCTTTTTGGCAATGAGTAGTTGATTGAGGCGCTCCTTTACTCTGTTGTGCTCCCTTTCTCTTCTCTTAATGTCATGGTTGTATTGTGTGGCACGACTTGCAATGATACCCTGCAGCCTTTGTACCTATTAAAGTAAAAAGCATATTTGATAAAATAACTTTTTTTTTTAAACTGTACATGACATCACAGCTTTATCGTTAATTTTTCATACGTCTTCTTTTGCATCTTTTAGGCAGTTTTGCAAAGTCTTTAAACTTGTTTCCAGCTGACGTTCTCGCTCGTGCAAGCGCATGTTTTCCTTCTTCGAAAGTTCAAGCTGGTCCTACAAAACAGTGAAAATTCAGTTTTTCTTGTTTTGTTTACTGAAAAAAAAAAGCCATAAAAAAGTGTGATAAAAAAGCCAAACCTTTAGCCTGGAGTTGGTGAGATGTTGGTAGTGGAGGTCACTGCTGGACTTGAGCTGCTCCACCTCCAGCTCCTCCATCATTCCAACAGCTCGACGGTGTAGCTGAAGCAAGTCATATATGTTGTTTAGGGCAACCGCAGCATCCAGATCACGGATGTTGTCTGAGTTTCGGAAAATTGGTGGAAAGCACAGGGAAGACAACTCCTGTAAATGTAAAGAGTGGCAAGTCTATTAACAATGCTAGATTCTTGTTTAGATTCTTCTACTAGATTAATCCTCTTCAAACTCACAAGACAAGTTGCAAAAAACAAATATAAGAGCACCTACCTGATTGATGTATAGAATGCACTCAGAGATATTCTCTTCCGTGCAGAAGTTGCTTGAGACATTGAAAGAGCTTAAAGGCAGAGGAGGCATGACAGATGCCAAGTATAGTCTTGAAGGAGACATTCTAGTCAATAAAGCCTATATGTTCTAGAAAGGAGCAAGAAACATAGAAATAAATAGTTAGCTGTATAAAATAATGCATAATCATAAAATGCATTATTAATTGTAAAGATTTGTCTTAAGTACATGTGGTACCGGTTCTGAGAGAATGCGAATACTGCTCTAAATGAGGTTAGGAGGTGAACCTGTTCTTAAAATAACTTTCTACAGTATTTTGAGTTGCCTAATATTTCCCTTTTCCCACAAGACTTTGGTTATCTGGAGCACCAACTAAAATCTCTGTTACTTTCCTCACCTTTGTGCCGAGAACCTAAATAATATGCCAAATGCAACTGATTTAAAAGGAATATTTTGCTCAGAAATAATTTTATTATTTACTCACCCTCATCATTCCAAACCTGCTGTTACCACATTTGTCAAGCTCCAAAAAGGAAAAAAAAACTAAATGAAAACCCTAAAAATGTAGTCTATTTGACTTGTGCACAACATTCAAAGTCTGAATTAAGAAGCCCAGCACCAGATTTCTGTAAAAACAGACCTAAATTTAGGATTTAAAATTTAAGAATGTAAAATGGTCCCCTCCACCAAAGTTCTTCAGTAAAATACAGTATGGTGCCGAAAGTCAGGTTTGAGTTCATAACATTTTGGTCACAAAGCATGTGAGAACCAATGATGGTGACATCTAAGGTGACATAATGTGTTAAAAAGCAGCATATTAAGGCTGTTCCTCACACAAAATGATCATATATATCAGTGCAAAAGCCGTATCTCTTTGGTTAAAAATCACTACCGTCTTAAAAAATACAGTTTCAAGAAGGTTTTTTTTTTTTTTCTGTGATGCCATAGAAGAACCATTTTGGTTCCCCATAGAACCTTTCAGAGAACAGTTCTTAAAATAATTGTTCTTAGTGTGAAAAACATTTTAAAAAATCTAAAGAATCTTTTTCCACTATAAAGACTTTTTGTGAAATGGAAAGGTTCCATAGATGTTCAAGGTTCTTCATGGAACCATCAATGCCAGTAATATATATATATATACATACATATATATACATATATATATATACACACATACATATACACACATACACATACATATATATACACATATATATAGACACATATATACACACATACATATATACACACATACATATATATACACATACATATATATACACATACATATATATA
>NW_015506057.1:65237-69923 GCF_001515645.1 Sinocyclocheilus grahami | reverse complement strand
TTCCACCGAACGACAATCCATGAGAAGCTAAATATTACTGGATAGTACAAACCTAGAACACACCATGATCAGATCTAAAGTAGGTTAAGGTGAGTAGAAGGATTTCTGCATTAGGGCGCCGAATTCACACAAAATTACATGATGATAATGCGCCACAAAAGCGATTTTCACATCTTTAATATTTAGGAATTACATACAGATGTCGTGGTTAACAAATGAGGACTTTAAGTTTTAACCCATCAGCGGTTCACTTACTGCGTATCTTTTGGCATTCAAGCGCACTCGTGAGGTTTGTCAGCTTCATCTCCCGACATTCGGCACGGCTTGACACATATTTTCCAGATAAGTTATTATGCGTAATAAAGCTGTGGCACTTCGCTACATTGATGCAGGCGCCTTCTGGACAGCTCAACCTTGAGCGCAAACACTCACAAGCAAATGCGTTGCCATGCAACAAAAATGAGGGCGTGTCATTGGCTGTAACTCATGCGCGCCTCCGCAGAAAATCCACCAGTAGGCGTCATAGCAGTCAATGCAGGTGCTAAAAACTCAATGTGCTAGTTACTCTTACAAAGTAATGTAGGTTATTGTGATATATATAGTGATAGTATTAGTAACATGGTGCTAAAATATAGTTTATCACTGCAAAGCTAATAGTTATTTTAGAACATCTACATCAGACAAATCGGTTTGCACATTTTATTCCAGCATATCTACGTTAAATGACAAATTATGCACATATTTACCCTTCAAATGACAAAGACCATTTTTAAATCGTCCAGACACAACATATACAACATTGTTTTCTTTGTCTAATGCACAAATCAATGACAGCAGCAATATTTCAGCATAGCAGCAATCAAATGTAATACTTAGCACATACTTCTACACCAACAGTGTACGCTTAAATAAAGTCAGTTAGCATGTGTGCTAAACATGTCAATTTATTTGTTAAGGTTTCTGTCGTGACTGTGCTTATATATGACTGCAGCACATCATTTAACTGCTAACAGGAACAGGAAGACCCAGAGGTTCGCCTTCCTGGAACAAAGGGTCTGCGGGGCTTCTTTTTGCCTCCAGCCACCAAGTTGTCATTTCGCCTTTCCCCTGTTTAACAAAGAGTCACAATTAGTAAATCTCCTCCAGTGCATGTTAAACACAATACTCTGAAGGACAGCATTATACAAAAAAGAAAGAAAGAGGAGGGAGAGAGAGCAGAGGTGTGTATTCACTTGTGCATAATGAACAGACATCACTTAAGTGACAACACAAAAGCCAGCTGAGGCCGAGGCCGAGCCCTAATTTAGATAAATCACAGCTGCGCTAAGGTCTGGAGTTCAGCCTCAGGGGGCCATACCATCATCTCAGGAATAAAAAGATCAATAGCAGATTGATTTGGTACAAGGATCTATATTATTCCAGATCAGTGTATGAATAAAAATATTTTTAAAAACTATTATAAATAATAGCCTATAAAATATTGTGATAATAAAAACATTATGAATACTAAAATAAATAAATCATGAAGCACTTATCGTACTCAATAACAATTACATATTTTCAAGAGTTAATACAATGTTCTTTTTTTTCAAAATGTATCAGCACATTAATAATCTTTTTATACTTATATATATATAATTGTATTTCAATACTTTAGAGTTTCTAAAGCATTGAAGCACTTTATATATGATATATATACAGTGGGTACGGAAAGTATTCAGACCCCCTTAAATTTTTCACTCTTTGTTATATTGCAGCCATTTGCTAAAATCATTTAAGTTAATTTTTTTTCCGTACCCACTGTATATATATATATATATCATAATTAAAGCACTTATATTTCAATGCTTTAGAATGCTTTTGAGCAATACTAACAAAGTATTTAGTTCTCGGAAAACTTTTGCATATCGCATTGCTCAGAGAAATTTAGCAATCTCTTGTGAAACTTCTGTGTTATGTTTAAAAAGTGTTGCGCTTCCTCAAGAAACAATGAATTTGCTCGCAACATTTTTTGCGTTCTCTCGCAAAAATATTGCATTCCTCTGATAAACTTAACGATCTCTCGTGAAATGTTTGCGTTATGTCGAAAAAGTGTTGCATTTCCACAAGAAACATTCGCTCACAAAGGTTTTGCGTTAGCCCGATAAATTTGGCATTAGCTTGCAAAACTACTGCGCTCCCCTTGAGAAAATTTCCATGCGCTTGCAAAATTTTTGCATTGTCAAAAAAGTATTGCGTTTCCTGAAAAAGCATTGGATTTTCTTTGCAATACCCTGATAAACTCAGCATTCGCTCGCAAAACTTTTGCATTAACCAGAAAATTTGCATTAGCTGCCTGAGAGACTTTTCAAAGATGGCCACTGAGTAAAATTACTTGCCTTAAAAGGGCCTTCAGCCATTTCCAGGTTGTTTCACCCACAAGAACATTTTGTTTCCCCTGAGAAACTACATGTTTGCTCGCAAGAGCAGTGAAATATATAGCTTTCCTTACACCTCATATTATTTCCAACACAAAAGTTTTGCGAGCAAACAAAGTTTCTTGAGGGAACACAATATTTTTGCAAGAGAATGCAAAAGCATTCAAATATATTTTCCTACCATTTCATTTTTTTTTCATTATCACTCTTTAGGGGCTTTGTGGTACGCCGAGCAGCTTGCAAGTATTGAGAAGTTATCCATGGCAACCATGGTGACTGACCGAAACTCTAAATTTATGATACACATAATAAAAGCTCTGTGGGTGGCTTCTTTGCATACACGGTCAATTGCTGTATAAGCAATGAATTGCCCATCCTACCTTCACATAGAGAGACCCACGACTCATCAGCACATATCCACCAAGTGTGTGTAGAAGATCTGCTGTAGAACCACTGCACTGGATCTTTAAATCTGTACATCATAAAACAACGATAAGACATATAAAGGCATATGTGAGAGAAATGGCAAGCCTGAAAATGGTTTAATAATGATCCATGACAACCCATGAGAGTTTTGGTTAGCTTGATCTTCTTTTGATCTCCACAGAAGTTCAAGAAAGGGAAATATTTGGATCCATCGTTCGATTTTAGCACATTTTAACCAACAAAACATAGCAAATATTTACAAGATTCCATTCCCCCGGAAATGTCAGATAGGATCAGTTACTAATTGACGCTGTGTAAACAGCTGCGTTTGCCCAAATACCTTCACTGGTGGACTCCATACGAGACGCTGTGTTTACAGTGTCGCCAAACAAGCAGTATCGTGGCATTTTGGTGCCGACCACCCCAGCTACAACAGGGCCTAAAAAAAGCAAACACAAAATACATCTAATTCAAAGGATGTAGTTTAGAATAATTGTTAAAAAATGGTATTTAGCTAGCTTGACGCTAAGTTCAGAAAAGACAGGTGATTGATGGGAGCCATGCTGACCTGAGTGGATGCCAGCCCTTATCTTCAGCTGTGTGGTGGGCTTGTGTGGGATTTTAAACGCGTGACAGATGCTGACCAAGTCCAGCGCCATGCTGGCTATTTCCCCAGCGTGATTGATCCCGTTCTCTTTCGGTACTCCTGAGACCACCATATCTGAGGAGGGAGAGGGTTTTCATTGATTTATGTGTCATTTGATGCAAAAGTGTGGCGAACAAAAGAAGCAGGATCTCTGTAACCGCACTCACAAGCATCTCCTATAGTTTCCACTTTGTACACATCGTAGTTGTCGATGATGTCATCAAATGTTGTGTAAAGCTTGTTGAGGAAATCCACAACCTGGTGAGGGGTGCTGGAGCAAGAGAGCTGGGTGAAGCCCACTATGTCACTGGCCAGTGGAAACACAAAATAATTCATTAATATACGATATAATCATTTATGATACACTACAGTGTTCAAACATTCTTTTTTTTAAAGAATGTGATACTTTTCTTCCGCGTAATGCGTTTAAATGATCAAATGTGACAGTAAAGACATTGCAAAAAATTGTTACAAAAATGTTCTAATGTTCATAAACAGTTATTTTAAGTTTGTAATATTTCAGATTACTGTTTTCACTGTAAATACGGCCTTGGTGAGCATAAAATACATTACAAAAAAACTGTACTTATTAACCTATTATATTTTATTATATAATGTAACCATGTCACTTGCCTTTAAAAGCAAATATTTGTTTCAAATACATCATTCATTTTCATGCTTGCCTGAAATATACAGTGGCGTTGGAGTAACTTTGGGCTTCTGCTGTGCGTCCCTGACGAAGATCATCAGCCACTGGTTTCGGTAACATGCCTGACACAAAGAGAAATAATATATTAATTAAAAATATATTAATAATACATGTATATTTAAAAAAACAAAAAGGCAAGGAAAACAAAGCTGGAAACTTGAGAATGCCCTTACTTTAAATGTCCACTAGGTGAAACCATTTGGACAACTGTTCGTGTTTTTTTCATTGAAGTGTGTTTTTTTTATGTAATAATAATGATTATGAATAATTAACTTTCATAGGTCATAGACACTTTTCCCACTGTAATTTCATATACACTTCCATACTATAAAGTAAACGGTCAGTCGTCTGCTTCTCCTGAAGAAGATCCTGTGTTCTCTCAGCTACAATGGTTTCCAGATGTTTGCTGTACTTTTCCATCTAGAAAAAAACAAAAGTTTATATATATATATATATATATATATATATATATATATATATATATAATT
>NW_015506057.1:51468-63813 GCF_001515645.1 Sinocyclocheilus grahami | reverse complement strand
ATTACTAATTTCAGAAAGACGAGATACATACCAGGTTCATCATCATATCCACAGGGCTGACCTTGTGTGGATTCATTTTATCGAGAATCTTTTTCACCTGCTCAAACGTCGGCCTCGTGGTCACATTGTGGTTCCAGCATCTCTTTATCAGCTGCGTGAAATTTGACTATGAACACTGAGTGCTTTTCATTTATCCACAGTTATCTTCTTTTAATCAGGCATAGTAAACATTCACATCAGCGGCAATTCATTGAAGTAATTGATCTTCAATGAAACGTTCTGCAAAAGGAAATGTGCTCCAGTAAATAGCATGCATCAGTTACATCCATACACACCTCACAGTAATCATCAGGATCTGGGCAATCACTGTCTGGTTTCCCAGCCTTCAGTTTGGGAAGTGATGGGCGCCACATGACATCAAGCTTCACCGAATCTGCCTGTTCCTGCTCATGAAACAATAATTGCATTTCTTATCATCACCTATTAAGCAAAAACGGTCTAAAAATCCTCAAACTTTCCTGATCCTTGTATACTTACTGAAATGAGGTCACTGCGAGTGGCAATTTCCACCAAGATAATAGAGTAGCTTGAGAAAAGGTAGAAAAGATCAATGTTTATTTCACACTTCTTTGAGACTGAGTTTTATTTGAGAACAAATTGCTGCTCTGGGATGCATCTATAAAATATACAAAACATTTACATGTATCTGAAGATAAGAACAGGGTCATTCCTGTCACATTATGTCTGCACAATTTCTAGTCTTATTGATAGCTGAATAACTTTTTTATTTATTTGTAATTCTTATATATATATATATATATATATATATACATACTTACATACATACACACTGTATAATTTTCCTTTATTTATTTATTAAAGTTTGGAATAAATAATTTTTAACTCTGTTAATGACTTCTGAAGGATCATCTGACACTGAATATAGGAGTAATGGCTTCTGAAAATTTTCACAGGAATAAATTACATTTTAAAATATATTCAAAAATAAATGTTATATTAAATTGTAATAATATTCCACAATATTACTGTTTTTACTATTTTTGATCAAATAAATGTGCCTTGGTGATCACAAGAGCATCTTTCAAAAGAAAAAAAAAAACTTAATTATTCCAAATTTTTGGCAGGCAGTGTATTTCTTTGTTTGTTTCACTTTAATTAATTGAACAGAAAAGTGAATATGTGAATTTTAAATATTTTCATGTATTAACTTAACATTTTAGCATATTTATTGAGAAATATTAAAGATTTTTAAATTCACTTTAGAATATTTCAAATATGAATTTATCTGCTAAAACAAAAATATCAATTTAAACAGATAAATACATAAGGTTCAAGCATTTCTCCAACCTGTACACATCAGCTGCAGCTGTGAAACTAGTGCTGATTCTCAGCAGAACTTCAGGTGCGCAGTAAATGAGATAGACGTTTTGACATTGGAAATTGGTGCTCATGTCCTCCTTTCTGTAGGCCATTAGTCCATAATCTGTATCATTAAATATTATGTCTTATTTCATATTTCTTATTTTTCTCATATGTTGTAATATATATATATAAGAAGTGCGGCTCTAGAAAATCTAAAATGATGTACCTGATATTTTGCAGACCCACCGGTCATCAATCACACAGTTGCGTGAATGAAGACGGCCGTGGAACATTTTGTGCTGATGCAGGTAAGCCATTCCTCGGGCAATATCAGTAGCAAAGGACAATCTGTAGATGTTAAGTGTTCAATTAATTTATGAAGTTCCATCATTAAAGACACAATATGTAATTTTGGCCGCTGGAGGGTGCGTATTCAAAATAAACAAATTGGTGGCAAAGGCGTAGTTTGATGACGCCTTGACTGAGTGTGGAATCATGGGAGTTGTGGTCTTCATCCCCACAGCTGATGCAATCCGACGGGACTCGGGCAGAAATCATGTTCATGGATGAGCTAATGATTTATTAACGTAGTAGAATGAAGCAGGGTGAGGCTGAAAGCCGTCGAAGCGAAACGAGGCCGCTGAACGAGCGTGACACACGGCTCGAAAGCAGCGGAGCTTTTATTATGTCACAGTCGACCTTCCGGTCGTGCGTATGTGGGGGAAAAGCAGCGCTGTTTTATCATACTAGATACGTTTGAAAGTTCTGTTATAATGCTACTCTGTGCGGTCGTCACCTGTCTAATAAAACGCATAGCATATTAAAGCGTGTTTGGTGTTTCCATGTTGTACCGGAAATCAAGGGGTTATGACGTCATTAGCAGGTGTCACAATGACACTTATGGACACTAGTTAAAATTGCATATTTCTCTGGATTTACACATTCTTCGAAAACATTTGGGATAATGTAAGTACACAAGTCAGCAAAATATATAACACTGTTGTAGTGGTTTTTGGATATTTTAGTAAAACAAATCTTACATATTGTGCCTTCAAGTTTTTAAAGAGCTTTCCAACAATGCCACAGGACAGATTTACCGAAAACCCCAATTGATGGGGATGTCCTTGTTCAACAGCACGTCCGCCAGGCTTTCTTTTGGACAGTATTCAGTGATAATGCTCACGAAAGGAACTTCAATGCAGCCTCCAATGAACTTGGAGAGGTTTGGGTGATCAAGCTCCCTGGTAAAAAGAAACAGTCACAGACTTAATTCCTTCGCCAAATATTTGCCTTGAATTACCTACTTAAGTCACAAAATCCTGGACAAGTCACTTGTCCCAGTAAAAGTACATGTGATTTCAGTGTAGTTTCATTTGCAAGAATTGTGGGTACAGTTACTCACCTAACCTCTTTGACTTCTTTTCTGATTGTTTTGGTGAGGGTAAAGTGTTTCTTCTGGATGTGTTTTACAGCTACAGTCCTTCCATCACTGTAAAAACAAAACAAAACTTAAGTTAAGATACAAGACAACACAATACAACAAATCAAGACAAGTCAAGAAACACAACAAGACAAACAAACAAACAAAAAAAAACCGACAAAAAAAATAAAAAAACAAGACAAGAAAAGAAATAAAAGACAAAAAAGGACAAAACAAAACAAAGAGAAGACATGAAAACAAAGACAAAAACAGGACAAGAAAAGAAATGACAAACAAAAAAGATAAAACTAAGACAAAAACAAGACGAGAAAAGACGATCAAAAAATATAAAACAAAACAAAGGCAAGACAAATAAAACAAGATGAGACAAAAAAGGACAAAACAAAACAAAGACAAGACATGAAAACAAAGACAAAAACAGGACAAGAAAAGAAAAGAAATGACAAACAAAAAAGATAAAACAAAGACAAAAACAAGACAAGGAAAGACAATCAAAAAAGACAAAAAACAAAACAAAGACAAGACAAAAAAACAAGCAAGACAAACAAAAAAAAAAAGACAAAACAAAGACAAAACATAAAACAAGTTTGAGAAAATGCATTAGTAGAGATACCCAAGAGGCAGTATCACTGGAAACACTCACTAGATGCCGGCCTGAATGAAGCGTGGTTTGAAGTTGGTGTTGACTGCAGTGCAGACCGTCACATCTGTGACTCTACTCACACTGGAGTTCCTCTTTACAGTCTGAAGACTTGTGGTGCTACAAAAACCTGTGTAGCACACTTTACCTGTTAGGCCCAAAAAAGGTTTCAGTATAGTTAAAATTTTGGTAAAACGTGACACATTTTTGGCACAAAACAGGATGTTCAGTGAGACAAAATATAACTGACTAGGAAACGTCATATAGAAATAATACAAACAATGATGTTGTTAATGATGCCGTTATTTAAAGAGGCAGTGGATGAGACTAAAACCTCTTACCAAACATGATATTATTATAGTTGATGATCCAGCTCTCATCCCAAAACATTTTCTCCTTTTGGTATTGCAGCCACTGGGGGGGGGAAATAATACATTACTAAACAAAACTACTAAAGTAGCAAAAGTAGCGCAAAAGTTTTCCAAGCGAACGCAAAGTTTCCTGGGGGAACAAACTACTTTTTGTGAGAGAATGCAAAACCTTTAAAAGTAAATGCAAAAGGGAAACGCAAAAGTATTGAGAGTGAACGAAAATTTTCTCTAGTGAACTTTAAAGTTTCTGAAGTAAGAGCAAAGTGTCTCAAGGAAATACAAAACTTGTCAAAGTAAACAAAGTCTTAAGAGCAAAGTAAAAGTTTCTCTTGGGAACTTAAACGTTTTCCAAGTAAAGGCAAAGTTTCTCAGGGAAACGCAAAAGTTTTGCAGTTCAATGCAAAGTTTTTTGAGGAAATGCAAAGGTTTCGCAAGCAAAAACAACATTTCTGGGGGAACGCAAAAGTTTTGCGAGTGAAAGAAAACTTTCTCAGGCAGAATGCAAAGATTTTGCAAACAAATGCAGAGATTTTCGGGGAAACAATAGTTTTGCTAGTCAACGCAAAATAATTTACTAATTTACCCTCAGCTTCTCCTCAGACCATGTCCATTTGGACATTACTTCCCTGTGAAAAAAACTTGCACATACTAGGGTTTAATTGGTGGCTGCTAGGGCATTGCTATGCATGATGCTATTGTGGTTGCTGAGATGTTCGTTGATTGCTTATTTGGTTCAAATCAAAAGTTTCTTGTCCCATTATATCATCTGCACGTTTTATCTGGGTCTCTTAACTGAGCAAATATTTGTCAAGTGTTGAACCGGCATTCTCACCACCAGCGTCAAGATAAAACCACTGCAGAACAAGGCCACAGGAAGCCCAATGGCCACTTTGATGGATGTGGGCATAGGACAAGCTCCACAGTCAGCGGGACACGTCAGACAGCTCTCCTCCAGCTCACAGGTGTCATCGCCACACACTGACGCACATGCACAGATGAAAGTGCAACATAACCTAGACAAACATCCCTAGACAAAGCTTAGTTTTGTTCTCATATGACACTAATGATTTCCTGGACCAGTATTAGAATATGTCAACAATTAACCTTGCTTACTCAAACACTTTGTTTTAAAAAGGTGTATTTTGCGTAACATCTATATCCTTGATGTACCAATTGTTTGAGGACATCTTTCCCGTAAATCCCTAAAGCGTTTAACAAGTTATACTTACCCTGAGCGCTGACTACTAACACCTTGGACTCTAGTGCTGCATGCATCTGTCCCACTTTGACATGAGCAATGACCGATGTAACTCCTAAATGGACCAGCACCACCTGGGTAAAAATAATTAAATAAACAAATATATAAAATATAATTAATAAAATTAAATATAAATTAAATGTAAAAATTAAATAAAATAAAAAAGATAATAGAATTAATAAAATGTAAAAAATTAAATCAAATAAATAAATAAATTGCTTGTAACCTTTGATGTCCACAGCAGTTGGCTCATCTTGCCAGCTTTGGATACCGTGTGAGTCACAATTTCACCATCGTCTGGAATCCAGGGACCACAAATCCCTCCACCTCTCTGAACAGACAAAATACAATCGTCTGACTGTTAAACGTTTAATGCGTTGTGGAGCAATCAAGGCTAATATTGACTGTCAAACATCATACTCAAATTATAATAACAGCTTACCAAACTGTACAATTAATAGCACCGGTTTAAGTAGAACCTGAATTAGTGCTCATCAAGGCTGGCCCACTTCCCAGTGATGAGCTTCAGCCCCTTTCCTCTCTTTCTCTCTCTCTCTCACACACACACACAAACACACATACACTTATGTAGCTAAATAAAAGGACTTAAGAAATTAATACTTTTATTCAGCAAGGATTCATTAAATAGCTCAAAAGTGACAATATGAAACATTTTAAATAGTAAATATTTTTATAATGTAACAAAAATATATATTTTAAATAAATGTTGTTGTTGTTGTTGTTGTATTCATTGAAAAATCCTGAAAAACAAAAGTCACGGTTTCCACAAAAATATTAAGCAGCTCAACGGTTTTCAACATTGACAATAATAAGAAATGTTTCTTGAGCGTCAAATCAGAATATTATAATGGTTTCTGAGGGATCATGTGACTGAAGACTGGAGTAATGATGCTGAAAATTCAGCTTTGCATCACAAGAATAAATTACATTTAAAAAAATATTCAACAGAAAACAGATATTTTAAATTGTAATAATATTTATAATTTTACTGCCTTTACTGTAATTTATCTAATACCTTGGTGAGCACAAGAGACCTCTTTTTTATTTGGATATTTAATTATTTTTTTATTCCATTTTTATTTAAGTAATAATTAAAATATTTTCAATTATATTATTTAATTTAAATCTATTATATTATTTTGAATGTTTCTTCAAGTAATAATGGATTTAATTAAATTTTTATTTTTAATAAATGTTTTATTAAATTTTTATTGAAATAATATTTCAATATATTACTTAATTTAATTTTAATATATTTTTAGCAATAATGGATTTAATTAAATTTTTATTTTTAATAAATGTTTTATTAAATTTTTATTGAAATAATATTTCAATATATTACTTAATTTAATTTTAATATATTTTTAGCAATAATGGATTTAATTTCATTTCATTTAAATCTAAGTGTAATTATTACAGGCTAAATCTAATCCTATTCCTAAAAGGGAGTTTTTATAATTTTTTTGTAACCATGTTTTGATAAGATGATTAATATTTAGCTGATGTGATTTCAGCAAATTTGTCCCCAAAGCATAAGTAGCTTAGAAACACCCAAACTCACACACATGCTCATGCAACCACCACAGGGCATTTACAGTGATAATGGTCTACACTGTCATATCACACGCAGTCTCTGATGTCGTGCCAAATTGTACCACATTTAGCCTAGTTTTTAGTTCAAAGATTTCAACAGCAATGTGACTAAATCCAAGAGCACTTTCTGTAGGCTTCACACCGACCATAACAGCACTGACCATGAGCGCAAGAGGACAGGAGTGAATGTTGGCGTGGTGAACGCAGCAGTTGTCTTCATTGGCGTTGTTCCAGTTTGCGGGACATTCGTGCTCGAGGCAGAATCTTTTTGCCTCTGAAGCATTACTGTGAGAGAAAGTGAAGTGTATATTATAACGATAGTATGTGAAGCCAACATTTCATTCATTGTGAACATGATATCACATTCAAGAAAAGCTCATGTGCTATGTTGAACATTCAATGAAGTAAAAAGTGTTTTCTACACATAATAAAGCACATTTGAGAAGGCCGGCATTGTGCGTGGTGCTCACCTGAGCTGGAAAATCTTGTTTTTAACGGCGTATTCATAAAAGGAGTCAGAGGCAGTGACAGAATAGGTAACGTTGAACTCCTCCCCATCTGTGACCTTTTCTGGTGGACGTTGAACCCAAGCCATTTCTAAGCCTGTGAAAACATACAAGTGGGTGGGAAGCATTTAAGAAAGCTTAAAAGAGAAATCTCCAAGTGATCTACCAAAGCAAATGTTTATCTTCTTAAAGGAAATGTCCCCGTGACGGTACACACTCAGTTTGAATCAACTGTTAAATAAGCGACACTTATTTTGTTGGCCTGCTGATT
This sequence comes from Sinocyclocheilus grahami, assembly GCF_001515645.1. NCBI lineage: Eukaryota > Metazoa > Chordata > Actinopteri > Cypriniformes > Cyprinidae > Sinocyclocheilus > Sinocyclocheilus grahami. The sequence continues at coordinate 56,329 of NW_015506057.1, read as the reverse complement.
AGGAAACTTCCTTTAAATTGATGGTTTGTGCATTTAAGGCCTCGTCTCCAGTTCTTAAAGGGAGAGTTCACCAAAAAATGTTGCCATTGTTAATTCTCCATCAGATTCAAGAACGAATCATTTAGGTCAGTTTTGTGAACTGAATCAAAGATTCACTGAAAAGAATCAAAAGAACGGTTTGTTCATTGAACCATTTTTTAAATATACATACTGGTTTAGATCGACATGAGTATGATAGAAATGATTTAATTTTAGGGTGAAGTGTCCCTTTAAGGAATTGGCAACAACAATGAAAGCTATTGAATGTTAAAAGAGCAGCTCTTACCGCCACAGCTAATCATGTTGTAATCATTTGGTTCTTTTATGGGCCAGCAGTCATATTCAGTGTTGTCCAGGTCATGCCAACCTTCAGCAGTCAGAATCTGGAAAGCATTTCAGTTTCATTCTTATTCGGCATTGGTGTTTTTATCCAACATATGCTAACTCTAAAGAATGTTTACCAGTCTTACTTCCTGAATCACCTTAATCTGAAATCAAGTAGAATAGTTTTGACCTGTAATATTGCTCAATTTGATCCACAGCAGTTAGTAATAGAGTTGGCATGTTAGCAAATAAATTTTTTTTTTTTAAACTTAAATGATTATTTAATTGCTTTAAACAAGTGCTAATATACATCCTGGGATATAAAATTATTTCATTGGTTTAAACAAGTGCTAATTTGTATCACGTGCATGCTGGGAAAAACTAAACTAAATTATTTAATTGCTTTAAACAACCATGTTAAAATAAAATAAAACATCAAATAAAATATAAAATAAAATAAATAAAAATGAAATTTAATTAAATTTAAAAAAGCAAATAAATCATTATTTTAACAAGTGTTAATGTGTACTATTTATATGCTTGGATATAAAATTAAATAAATTAAAACTAAATAATTATTTATAATTATTGATAGGATATTACAAACCATAACATAGCAACATAATTATTTAATTGTTTTGAACGTGTTAATATGTACCACATTCATATTGGGAAATAAAAATAAAATAAAATGAAAATGAATTATTAAACAAGTTACATGCTGGGAAGTAAATAAACACATTGCTTTAAACACGTACCATGTACTTGAGGGTTAATATATACCATGCTATTTATATGGTACTCCAAGCTACCTCAATGAATTGCATAGTATTAGAGAATCAGAATGAGATTCTCAGCCAGTTACTGGGCTTTTAATAGGGTATATGTCGAGAATGAGATTTATTCGCCAAATGTCCACAAACAAACACAGAATTTGTTGTAGATTAAAGGAGCTGTGGAGTATTACCATAGTAAATGTCCCATGTGCAAAAACATATATAATTCTAAATCGCCTACATCCCTCGTTTTAGTTTTTAGTGAATTCACAGGTCTGTCGTTCACTGCCTTATTCTGACCACAAGTGTTTCTGACATAAACACAAAAGCCGTGGGTGACACTGTCTGATCCAGTCCATTCCCTGACAGATTTTTGGCAGTGAAGCTGATTCCACCATCATTGTAAAACACTATCTTTAACAACAAAACACCATCAGCTTTTTAAACCTGTCAAAGTGATCAAATAAATCCCCTGCATCGTGAGAATATTGATTAACCCCAAATAAAGTCATAAAATCATGCACTTACCGCAAGGAAAAGTACAGCGCAGGTTTCCCACAGACTCATATTGTCTTGCTTGCCGGTTTGGATTCACAGTGCAGACTGACTTGGTAAGAAGGGGTTGCCTCTTGTCCTCTATTTTGTCTTTCTTTCTTTCCTTGTGGCCTCAATAGCCAGGTAATTATTCAATCAGTCGGAGAGCTGGCGCTAATCATAAACACAGTGGCTTTCTGCCCCTTCACTCTCCCAAGGAGATCCAACTCACCTTCAGCCTCCACTTGTAGTCTATGTTGTCAGCACATTTGCAAAACTCAATAAAAAAAACATCTTATTTGAAATACAGCCTGACACTGCCATATGAGATATTTGCTTGTACTCAGTGTGAACATCAGCTGGTGGGAGACAAATCTGATTCTTTACAAACAATAAACAGGGGCACTGTCTGTGTTTTTTTTTTTTTTTCCCTTTTTTTTATACATTTAAATTACAGTGCAGTCCTAAAACCAAGCAAAAGTATTTACACAGCATTTGTGAGTGTTAATGGAAAGAAGGGCAGAGTTTATGGATGAGCAACAATAATAGTATTGGTCAGTTTTATTTTATTTTATTTTTTTCAGCAAGAATGCATTACATTGATCAAAAGGTATATATATGGGGGTAGAATTGTTGCTTAATTCCAAATAAATAGATTATGATCCACAAATAAATAGAATGAGATCCACAAATAAATCTTAAAGTTTCACAAACATGAATTAAATTCACAAATAAATAAAATGAGATTTGTAAATAAAAAACATATTCACAAATACATATTTATGTCACAACCACAACTTTGCCTCATGCAGCTATCTACAAATGCACAGGACGCGATTCACAAATGCATGCAGCTATCTAAAAATGCACAGGACGCGATTCACAAATGCGAGCAGCTATACAAATGCACAGGACGCGATTTACAAATGCGAGCAGCTATCTACAAATGCACAGGACGCGATTGCTAGGCAAAGTTGTGGTTGTGACATAAATATGTATTTGTGAAGATGTTTTTTATTTACAAATCTCATTTTATTTATTTGTGAATTTAATTCATGTTTGTGAAACTTTAAGATTTATTTGTGGATCTCATTCTATTTATTTGTGGATCATAATCTATTTATTTGAAATTAAGCAACAATTCTACCCCCATATATATAAGGACCTTTTATAATTTTATTTGAAATATAATGTGATATACATATGAAAAAGTATGATGTTTCCCACAAAAACCTTAAGAAGCATTTTCAACACTAAAACTGTTTTCAACATTGATAATCATAAACACGAGCATCAAATCAGCATATTAGAATGATTTCTGAAGGATCATGTGACACTGAAGACTGGAGTAATGATGCTGAAAATTAAGCTCTGATCACAGCAATACATTTTCAAATATATTAAAAAAAATTTTTTTATTGTAATAATATTTCACAATACAGTTCTACTGTATATTTGATCAAATAATTGCAGCTTTGATTAACATAAGACTTAGAAACTTCTTTCAAAAGCAAACAAACAATAAACATTTTTTGAGCCCAAACTTTTGAACAAGTTACACATCTTTGCCACCTTTTGAAACTTCTGTTAAAAGTTGAATATCATGTCCAACTTTTTGAATGAAATGGACGTAAATAAAAATCCAAGTAAGATATATTAGTCTAATGGTGCAATTTTAACAAGCAAATGGATTTCAAAACATGATTATGTACTTATTTTATACCAAACAAAACTGCAACTGCATTTTGATTGTAGGCAAAAGAGCAGCTTTGACATTCTTATATCTCTTTATATTCCATGAAAAAATCTTATGAGTTTCATGAGTAGCACAAGGGTGGATGTTGACAGAAATGTTCTGCAGAAGATGCGACTCAATTGGACTGAACAAACCGGACCCCATTGAATTTCACTAAATGGGCAAAAACTGTTCATGTCTCTTTCATTTTTGGGTAAACTTTCCCTTTAAGATCAAAAATAAAAATGATTTTTGGACCTTGCATTCAGATATCGAGGGCGGCACGTTTAAATACAAACTCGAAAGGTAAATTGTGAAACTTTGGTTGCCGTTGATACATTTGCTGTGCTGTTACTTACCGCAACATCTTTTCAATGTCAATCAGATGTTTTGTGACGCGCAACAAGGGATTCGAAAACGATTTCTGCAACACCGGAACAACAGCATACAAACAATGATAATCTCAGCCAGTTACTGATTGCGTGCTTTTATGGTGACCCATACTTGGAATTAGTGCTCTGCATTTAACCCACCCAAAGTGCACACACACAGCAGTGAACACACACCCGGAGCAGCGGGCAGCCATTTTTTTGGTGCTGCGCCCGGGGAGCAGCTGGGGGTTCGGTGTCTTGCTCAAGGGCACCTCAATCGCTTGCAAGATTTCTCTAAGGTTATAGTAATAATAATGTTAATAATAAATAAATGTTAAGCATTTGTTTTATTCAAACAGTTATGAACATTTTTGCATTTAGATACAGAAGAACTTTGCCAGTTGAATATTAAAAACAAACGAACAAAAAAATCTGGATCTCCTTATCTGCCATGCAAATCAACTGTTCCTGCTCATCTCCAGACTGGATCTCTTCTCTCCACTTTCCCTAATTGCAGATTAATTTATTAGATTTGTCAGCATCCCGAACCGTTCAGTCAAAATCAAGCACTCATCAGAGAGATTGCAGTAAAAGCTAGATAATGGACCGTAAAAAAAGGAAAGGCGGTGCATCTTTTCCATGTAGTTTTTGTCCTAACCACCCGCGACAGCGCCACGTGACAATAAGCGCCACGGGATTCTATTTTAGAAACGTTTTTTCTTTTCTGCGACGTCGCGGTAGGAACAACATACAAAATATGACAGCGATAATCTCAGGTAATGATTATGTGCTTTATTCAATGTTAAAAGTGTCTAATGTGAGTTTGAATTACTTTTGCTGCTACTATTTATAGTTTTTGCTATATATTCTAATACCTTATTACTTGTTTGTATTCATGTGTATTCCAATGTTGAGAGCAGTCAGTGAGAAAATATTTAGCTAATGTCTACATCCTATACCAGGGTTCCTCAATTAGTTTTCGCCGAGGGCCGAATTCGGCCAGCAATACCAAGCCAAGGGCCACTGACCTATATATATATATATATACACCCACACACACACACACACACACACACACACAT
>NW_015506057.1:30876-51316 GCF_001515645.1 Sinocyclocheilus grahami | reverse complement strand
CGTGTATTCCATAACAAAGATATCAGTCACTCACTCACTCAAAACTGTTCAGCCCATTCACATCATCTATTTTCCGTGTCCACTTTTCTTTTCTACACACTCGCCATATTTTTGCTGTCACATCATATCTACACTGGGCGCAACAAAGCATTGCAAATCATTTGAACTATGTCGCGCTGCGCTGCATCCAGTGTAAACAGCATCACTGATTATAATGGGTTCTATTGTATTTTGTTGTGTCGCACCGCGCCACTCGCATCCGGTGTAGACACGATGTAAGTTAATGTCGCTTTCTGAAGCTGCGTTTTAATTTTCATGCCACATTATTTGAAATTAGCGCAGGCCAAACATTTTTCTCTCACGGGCCGGATGTGACCCACGGGCCACCTATTGAGGAACCCTGTCCTATACTGTGTTTATTAACTAGGATGTTGCTTGAATCAGTACAGCCAGAGACCCCTGGTCTTCCAGTACCAGTGCTGTGAGGAAGGATGCTACGGTAGGCCTAGCAGAGACAGGGAGGAGTGTGGTAGAGGTAGGAAAAACCCAACAGACAGACAGTGACAGCAAAGAACAACATACTGTAGCGAATGACAGTAACAGCAGACAAATGGCATAAACAGACAGCACACAGACTCTACAACATCCTCAGATTCTTTTTCTTTTGTTTTTACTGTATGTCAATTTTTTATAAACGTGTGCTCTTTAAAAAGTAGTAAGCATTGTTTGCCAGACACATACATTAAATGTTTAAATATCTGTTACATATATGGTACTGCTTATATTATTTCACCATCTGTACACAAATATAAGTAGTGAATGCGTGTGTCCATGGGTGGGGCTGTGTCGGTGTGGTAATGTGGGCCGGTGTGGCTACAGTGCCAGGGCTGAATTTTTGTCCCAGTCCCTGCCTGCTGGTATGAGACTCGAAACCGCAACTTTTGGGTAAAGAGTCCGACTCTCTAACCATTAGACCACAACTTCCCCCAAATGTTACATGTTCTTTATAGCGACAATGGATAATTTACCTTAGATCTTGAAAATTAATTAAAGGAAACATAAACGTTCAAACTGTGAATGCAATGTGAACAAAAATGTGTATTCAGTGACAAAGATTGTATCAGCCACTCGGTGTGTATTTTTAATAATGAGAAAATGGTTTAATATGAGACAGGGAGGAGTGTGGTAGAGGTAGGAAAAACCCAACAGACAGACAGTGACAGCAAAGAACAACATACTGTAGCGAATGACAGTAACAGCAGACAAATGGCATAAACAGACAGCACACAGACTCTACAACATCCTCAGATTCTTTTTCTTTTGTTTTTACTGTATGTCAATTTTTTATAAACGTGTGCTCTTTAAAAAGTAGTAAGCATTGTTTGCCAGACACATACATTAAATGTTTAAATATCTGTTACTGCTTATATTATTTCACCATCTGTACACAAATATAAGTAGTGAATGCGTGTGTCCATGGGTGGGGCTGTGTCGGTGTGGTAATGTGGGCCGGTGTGGCTACAGTGCCAGGGCTGAATTTTTGTCCCAGTCCCTGCCTGCTGGTATGAGACTCGAACCCGCAACTTTTGGGTAAAGAGTCCGACTCTCTAACCATTAGACCACAACTTCCCCCAAATGTTACATGTTCTTTATAGTGACAATGGATAATTTACCTTAGATCTTGAAAATTAATTAAAGGAAACATAAACGTTCAAACTGTGAATGCAATGTGAACAAAAATGTGTATTCAGTGACAAAGATTGTATCAGCCACTCGGTGTGTATTTTTAATAATGAGAAAATGGTTTAATATTAGTGAATTAGATTACTAATCAATTTCGTTGAGAATGCAGCATACTCTCAGAGAAAGGCTCCGCCCAAACGCTTTTCTGATTGGCCGTGATTTTTGGTTGATTTTGACACATCTTGTGTTGACAGACAAATTGCTTGTCGCTGGAATCTTATCGCCTCGCGTCCAGGACACGGTGTAAAACAAAAGCCTCAGGACAGACCTTGTGTACATTTCCTGTTTACGGCAGTGAAATGACATGATCCCAATGTGGTTTATCTTTATGAAATCAGTGCCCATACCGGAAGAATAAATCATCCTGTTTACGCTGGAATACGTGACAATCTCAGATGCCCGACATGAGGACCTGCAGGTGACCACTGAGAACATTTTTGTCCAAGTATCAAAAGGAAAAGCTGGTTTCCCAGGATACACTGATCTGAAGCGCCGTTATAGTTTCGTCATGATGTAATTAACTCCAGGAGCATGACCGGAGCTCAGGTGAGACGATCTGCAGCAGCATGTTGCATCAGAATTGCGTAAGATGGGGAATATCTCCATTTCAAAGCCTAAAGAAAGGAAACCGGTTTATTCTGTACTCCTGACCTAGTAGTTTGGATTTCAGCCTACGAGCTTAAAGGGGTCATATGATGCGATTTAAATTTTTCTTTTCTCTTTGGAGTGTTACAAGCTCTTGGTGCATAAAGAAGATCTGTAAAGTTGCAAAGACTAAAGTCTCAAATCCAAAGAGATATTCTTTATAAAAGTTAAAAGTCAACCACGCCTACCTAACATGCCCCCACATGTCTACGTCACGATGTGGGAAGATTTGCATAATGCCGCCCAAATGTTCACGCAAAGAGAAGGCGTAACTTTTATTCTCGCTGTAGTATTGTTGTTGCCGCCACCGCCATGTCGTGAAGGCGCTGTGTGTTTCGTTGTGAAAGCGAAACTATTTTGTTTGGCCTTCCAAAAGAGGACGATATCCGCTTCATCATGCCTAGAGCTGATCTGTGCTGGTTGCTGAGGAAATCCATCAACTTCACGCTGTCGATCGCCAGACACATCGCCGCTTTCACCGTGGACAGAGTCCAGCCCGGGGTCGTCACATGTGGTTGCCGCAAGCCCACCGGCCACTCCTTCGTCGCGCTGTTCTCAAGCCCACCCGCCTCCACTCACGCAAGGCCGCCATGTGTGACGCTGTTTCACTGTGAAAGCGAAAATACTTTGTTTGGCCTTCCAAAAGAAGACACGACTAGAAATCAGTGGTTAAGTTGTATTTACAACACTGTTCAAGAACACTTCAACCCAAATATTCAGATGTGTGCAGCGCATTTTATGGAGGACTGTTTCCTGATCCTGGTAGAGTAGACTACAATGCTGGCTGTTCTGACTCACAGACCGTAAGTACGTTTTTTATAATTAAAGAATTTGCCACTGATGATTCAAACACAAGTTTTTTGGGCAGTGTAGATTAGCACTTGTTGTTTGTCATTTCTCCGATCACAAATGCAGACAGAGTTTTATGTTTAAGCAGCGCGATGCAATGCAACGCGTAAAAAGACAGTATAAGTCATTATAATCCATAATTATGTCCCCACTGGATGCAACAAATGCCTCGTTTATAATGGGTTTTAATGTTTTTGTCTCATCGCTCCGGCCGGACAGGGCATCACAATATGGTGAGGGGTGTAACATTTCCGTCACACGCTTGAGATATTCGGCCAATCACAACGCACTGGATAGCTGGCCAATCAGAGCACACCTCGCTTTTTCAGACCGATGAGCTTTGTAAAAATCGACGCGTTTAAGAAAGGCAGGGCATAGAGGAGAAACAATAATGTACAGTATGTGGAAAATAATGTTTTTGTAATCTTAAACAAAACAATATACAAAATAATGTTCTTTTTAGCAACATCATATGACCCCTTTAAAGCAGATTGGGAGGGGTTAGTTGAAAATTTTAATAAGGACCCAATAATGTTAAGGAATTTACTTTTTTAAAATCAAAATATAAATTGCATAGGTAATTAAAAAAATTTCACCTCAGAAAAAAAAGTCATATTTTGAGATCTGAAGTATTGTTTATACAATATTATAGTACTACATTTATTAATATTTTTTATTTGATTTTATTCTTGATATTTTCAGTTTTCATTTTGAGTTTAGTTTACGTTTTAGTCATTTTGTTTAATTTAGCAACATTGTTGTTATTAGATATTTCAAGTTAAATTTATTTCAGTTTTAGTATTTCAACAAACTTATTTCTGTTAGTTGCAACATTTCTTAATCTTCATTTAGGTTTAAGTTTACGTTTTTTTAATCTAATATTTTATTTGAGTTCAGCTTTATTTTAATTACTGAAAAATATTTTTTAATAGTTTTAGTTAACAATAGCAACACTGTTCTGTGAAATATAAAATCGTCTTTTTTATTCTGAAGTATAAAAAGACTCATGTTTTCATGTTTTTTTAAATATCATTGTATTTTAGTTCAACACAATGAAATTATATATACAGATCATTCAATTCACATTATAACAGCAGTTAACAGGACAAATTCATTTACTTCATATTTAGAGATCATATTTCATATTTTTCTCCCACTCACAGTGAGTGCATTGGTATATATATGAAATTATATATGAAATAAGCACATTTTTGTACAATTTGAATTGTGTAATATTGAATAATGGGAATCTTTTACACATGAAACCACAAAAAAAAAAAAAATTGAAGTACTGATATGTATTTACATGGGCATATTTGACCACTTAATCGTGTATTACATAATCGAATTTCTAATATTTAAATTTAATATTCGACTATATACAGTAAAAACTTTTAAAAACTCATTCTCACACATGAAGACTATGAAAATGAAACGCATATGAAATCTCTCAAATGCTTACATTAATATCTACATCTAGTCAACATATGATCTACATACTACATACATCCATTTTAAGATTTTAAAAAATGTCAGACTTCTTTTAAACAGTACATTATACTTGGAAAACAATCCAGATTCACACAGATTTTATGGCATGTCAAGTATACTAATGAAATCTGCTGAGGATCTTGAAAAATGATCAGAAGATGAATTAATGAGGTAAAGTTCAAACTTAACAAGTGCATTGCTGTGGGAGATGTGGTGTGCTGGGTCGTACACATGCTCAGACATGCTGCATGGAGGCGTGCGTTTATGCGGGTGACTATCACTGAAAATGGTAGAAATAATGTAATGCTTTGTACTGTCCTTAAATTCCCTTTGAGTTCTGCTCTAACTTTTCATCTCTGAGGGCAGACTGCAGGAGAATTCAGGAGGAATAGCACGTCAGGATGATCAAAAATGGCCTTCACAGAGTCAAAAACGAGCCCGGCCCACCTTCAAGACTTCAGCATCTCCTGTGTGGAGACCTTGCTGTCCTCTGCGGTGTTCTCTTTCAGGCTACTGTTTGTCTCCCGACCGGAGCTGCGCTGAATGTTGGCCTTGGATGACCTCTGTCGCCTTGTCCCGCTGCAAACGCAGCGCAATAGGTTCTTGATAGTGGTCCACATTTCCTCATCTCTGTAGGAGTAGATGATCGGGTTCATGACGGAGTTGAGGACGGCGAGGAGCAGCAGCCAGCGTTTGAATTTCAGTACGTCGCATTTCTCGCAATTGAGTCCATCCAGGAGCAGAACCACAAGTCCAGGGGTCCAACAGATCACAAATGCTCCTAAAAGACAAACATTTGGGTTTCAATTTTTTTAAAATTATAAAATACATACATTTGAAGATATCACATACATGTTACACATATGTTTAATATAAGTTTTTGTATTTATTAATATATAAATAAAATTAGAATAAAATAATTTTTTATATTATTTTTATAAAAAAGTTGTATATAAATCTAATTTTAATTTTATTTATACAATTTATTTTAAATATATTTGTCTATAAATATATTTTATTTACACACATTTTTAATCTATGCTTATATTATATAATATATATATATATATATATAAAACTTATACTAGTAATTTATATAACAGGGTTGAAAGTTTTACAGTTTAACCTTACTAGCCTATTCAAGGTTATGAAAAGGTGATGATATTTAAAAAAAAATTCCCCTCAAGGAAATGAAAACAGAGACATTTGCCATTGGTTCCCTGTGGCAATCAGGTTCCACAATTTGTCTCCTCTCTCAAAAAATATGCCTTGCTGTACCCCTAAGATCAACCTTAAAGGGATAGTTCACCCAAAAATGAAAATTTGATGTTTATCTGCTTAACCCCAGGGCATCCAAGATGTAGGTGACTTTGTTTCTTCAGTAGAACACAAATGAAGATTTTTAACTCAAACCGTTGCAGTCTGTCAGTTGTATAATGGAAGTGAATGGGAATCACAGCTTTGAGAGTCAAAAAAACATACGCAAACAAAACCAAATTAAACCTTGCGGCTCGTGACGATAAATTGATGTGCAAAAAACTGAACAGTGTTTATATAATTTTTTACCTCTAATTTACTGCAAGAAGAAAAGCAAGAAGAAGACGTGTCACGCGCAGGCTGAAGGAGAAGACACGAATGCGCTCAGGACAGTTCGGACATTGCATTAAATCAGAGGTAAAAAACGATATAAATACTGTTCAGTTTCTTGCACAGACAGATCGTTTCGTGTCTTTACATATCAGTGTCTCATCACGAGATGCAGGGTTTAATTTGGTTTTGTTTGTGTGTTTTTTTGACTCTCAAAGCTGTGATTCCCACTCACCTCCATCATAAGACTGCAACGGTTTGAGTTAAAAATCTTTGTTTGTGTTCTACTGAAGAAACAAAGTCACCTGCATCTTGGATGCCCTGGGGGTAAGCAGATAAACATCAAATATTAGTTTTTGGGTGAACTATCCCTTTAAACACACATTGCATTTTGCACTGCTGTAGACGGTGCTGCTGTGTTTTTCCTCATTGTTTGTTTTAACCATATTTAGAGAATGCACTTCTGCCCCAACATGCACAATAACCCTCTTTTTCGAGCCTCGATAGAGTGACTCACAGCAACAAAGCTGCTTTTAGTTATAGTTCCCCATAATTCTTTTAAGTTCATATGAAATCCTGTCTGTACAGCAAAACAAGCTCAGACAAACAGGACGAATCTCAGGTGAAGAACATGTAGTATCATGTCTTTCAAGATTAGAAAACACTCATAAGGACTAAAATGAACAAATTAGATGGTTGTTTTCAGATGCCAGAGCTTCTCCTGACAAAGCCGCACAAAACCTGCCTCCTGTTTCACTGCTAAAAATCATTTTCTTAATCAGTATTTTTGTCTTTTTTAATAGTAAAAATGTCGAAAAATTCTTACAAAAACACTGATGAATTTAATTGTTTCTTAAGCAAATTTTATTTGTTTGAAAGAAATTTAGATATTTTGACTGTAAAACATGTTGACTGACTTTTGATGTATGAATCTCTTACTTGCATCATACGCACATCTGCACTTTGTTTATGATGAGAGAATTCGCGAGAGAGCAGAATTCAGTCAGCGAGCGCATGCACTATTTGACTGTAAACCATAGGTGGAGCGTGTGTAAGGCTGGGGAAGGCTTAGCCCTCCCCTGGCCATGGGTCGGAAATTAATGTGGGCTTGGGACAAGATGCCGCTGCACAGTCAGTTAAACTAAATCCATTACTGCTTTCATGAATATAATGTATCTGTTCATGTTGCATCAATTCTTTTTACGCGTATTTTCAGCGTTGCACATTATAACCAATCACACACGATTCCATTGTGTTTATGAATATAGCGGCCAATCAGAAGCGTTCAGACGAGTCATCGCTGAAACACCGGAGTTTTGATTAGTGCATGCGCTCGCTGACTGAATTCTGCTCTCTCGCGAATTCTCTCATCATAAACAAAGTGCAGATGTGCGTATGATGCAAGTAAGAGATTCATACATCTGTTTGTTTAGACGGCTTCACTGATTATAAGGGGATTTTTTTTAGAGTGCTTAAATTCACGCTAGACTGAAGTCAGTCATAATGTTCTTTGATAATGTAAATGTTCTTTGTGTGTGTTCTCTGTATAATTTATTCACTATTTGAATAACCGAGTGAAAGTATTATAATTAGTAACTTAGAATGTTTTTATTAAATTATGATCAAGTTAAATACAAATCAAGTTGTATTAAAATGTCTTATGACATGATACCCATATCTGGATCTTGTCTGAAAAGATGGGTTTATGATGTGCATTGTTAACAGAATACGTCAACATTAGGCTACTTTTAGCCTTTCCCTGGAGTATAGGTTCACCCTTCACCTATGGTTATTATAACTATTGATAAAAAGTGTTTTGTAAGGTTAAAAGTGTAATAAATGCACATATGTGGCTCCAGAAAGGCACATACTGAGAGCTTATGACAAAACCTCATCAAATGGAGATTCCTCTGTGGTTTCTAGTAAGTTCACCATTTAAGTGAACACTCGTTCCCTTTAATCGTATTAAACGGTTGTGGAGGAGGACAGAGTACCATGTTTTCTGCAGATGTGCACAGAGTTGTAAGAGCCCTTTTCATATATGCATTTATTACACGGCATAACGAACAGCAGCGGGTTGAGAGGGTTGGGTACCGCAGGGCCACAACTATTTTAAAAGAAGACCTTCAAAGATTTTAAATTGTGTAATGGACCATGTAACGGCAGCACTGCTACAGATGGAACAGCAATCGGGCATAAACAATTAAAAATAAATATAATTTGTGTAAATAAATAAATAAAGCTACAGTGAGTTAATGCAGTTATATAACATTACGGAATGTTACGGAGAGTTGTTAAGCAGCAAACAACCAATCGTAAATGAAGTAGTGTTCCCTCGCAAAACTTTTGAGCGTTTTGCAATTAAACACAAAGTTTCTCACAGGATTATAAAGGTTTTGCAAGCGAGCACAAAGTTCCTTGTGGGAACAAAGTTTTGAGAGCAACTGCAAAGTTTCTCGGGAAACGCAAAGGTTTTGTGAGCAAACAGTTTCTTGGGGAAATGTGAAGTTTTGAGAGCAAGCTTGGGGAACACAAACATTTTGTGAGTGAATGCAAAGTTTCTTTGGGGAACAAAGGTTTTGCAAGCAAACAAACTTTCTTGGGGGAACGCAAAGGTTTTGCGGATGTTTGCAAAGTTTCTCAGGGCAACTTTTTGGAGAGAATGCAGAAGCATTCAAATATATATATTTTTTCCTCCAATCTCATATTTTCCATCACCATGTCCCTTTAGGGACTCCGGGAGGCAGTTAAAAATAAACAACTATATGTAATTTTCTTTCGGACCAATTATGTGTCAGCATTTAAACAGATCCAGGACACAAGTTAAAACAGGATATTGATTATTAGATCAATGTTTCAATCTCATAAATATGCTAATAAGGTGGTTAATTGAGGGTTTACAAATGTACAGTGTGAAATCTTTTAAATCTGAGTTTATGTTCTAACCAGCCAGGGCCACATGTAGTATTTCTTTTTCTACACTTGGTAGCCCCAACCACTGTGAAATTCCATTGGTCCAGCATCCCACTTCTCATAACTGTACATTAAACAACATTTTCTTACTGGCTGTGATTGTGTCACAAGCAGTTTTGCATTGAGTTTGTATATCCAAAAATGCGCATCAGATGTACATTTTGGGGGATTTTTATTTTTATTTTTTTACATTGAATTATCCTGTAACGCTTGTAATTTTGATGTTTCTACATTTACACAGAAAATTTCCATTTATGCACATCTGAAGTTAATATTTACAAGAAAGAAAGAAGGTACTTTTTCCCAGTGGTGTGGTTTCTTTTCTGTTTTCAACAAAGAATTTCTCAAAAGAGGAGTTGTGCAACAGATTAATGTAACCTTTACCACCAAACATGCCACAGGACAACAAAGAAAGAATGTAGCATGCTTCTGAAACCCAGGCATCTGCTTTTATCTGCAGTTCGTTCAAGAAATAACTGATGAGTACTGGGCTGTGAATCTTCATTATACTGTATAAAGTCTCCCAGACACATTCTCTGTATCTTCAAAAAACAATCCCTCCTGAAAACAAAGTGATCTCATCTGGCCAAAAACAGATTTTCACACATGTGAGCAACTGCCGTTTAAGACAGTCACGCATCAAGTATGAGTTTCATGCTCTTTTACTCCAAGGCAACAGGCCACTCATGCTGGTGGTTTGATTCAGATGCCAGGCAGTGTAAAGAGCGACCTTGTGCAAGATAATTATACAGGCCTGGAGGAAGCCTGTTGAGCAGGGAACAGACGACTCCTCCACTTTGGCCCTATCTGCAACTTGAAGTAGTAAGAGATACTCCTAAAAACTGGTATAAAATCAAAATTTCCTTCTCTGCAACGTTCTGGTCTGACATAATTACTGAATTTCTCCACAAAAAAAAAACCTATTTAGACCAGCATAAACCAGCTTTCATGATGGTGAGTGCTGGTTTGGTGATGGTCTAGCTGGTAGTTTTCTTCAAGGTCTATAAACAGCAACTTTTGAATACAATTTCTATAAAGAGCATTTTTGAGAATTTTAGATACTCAAGTCAAAAATGCATTACTAAAAAAAATCCAATTGTTCTAATAACATATATAGATGATATCTCATACATATTTGCTTCACGGTTTATCAATATTTTAAAGTTGTGATGCAACTCTACAAAAACATTTATTAATTAAAAATTAATTAAAATATATTTAACTTGAAAATCACATTAAAGAGCTTTTATTAATGAATGATGAAAATGTGTACACTTACACCACATGACATTTGTGACCCTGGAGCACAAAACCAGTCTTAAGTCGCTGGGATATATTTGTAGCAATAGCCAAAAATACATTGTATGGGTCAAAATTATCGATTTTTCTTTTATGCCAAAAATCATTAGGATATTAAGTAAAGATCATATTCCATAAAGATATTTAGTAAATGTCCTACTGTAAATATATCAAAACTTGATTTTTGATTAGTAATATGCATGACTAAGAACTTCATTTGGACAACTTTAAAGGCGATTTTCTCAATATTTAGATTTTTTTTTTTTGCACCCTCAGATTCCAGATTTTCAAATAGTTGCATCTCGTCCAAATATTGTCATATCCTAACAAACCATACATCAATGGAAAGCTTATTTATTCAGCTTTCGGGTAAATAAATAAATATATAAATCTCAATTTCGAAAAATTGACACTGGTTTTGTGCTTTAGGGTCACATTTTAAGAGTCATTAAAATGTAAACTTTTCCTAAAAATGGTATTGTAAAAGTTTTTCAAAACCATATAAAACCAACAAAATTACATAGACCACATTTATTTGTATTTATGGATTTTCTTTTAAATGTTAACAATTTAAAAAATAATTCCTTCCCTTTATCACACACTTTTATTTATCACTGGCCTGTTTGCAGACAAAAACATCTGGTAGATTGTTTGAACACACAATTCATAATAAAAGACAAAGAAAAACAAAAGGCAAAAGAAATCCAACCTTTGAACTTATGATAGCAATCAGCTAATGCAATGGTGGGAGGTTTCGTGTTTTGTGTCTCCTTGTTAACTCTTGCATCCCATTGTATGTTAACTCTTCAGTATCTCCTCATTCAAGTTTAACATCTCCCAAAAATTATGTAGATGTCTGCCGTGGTTAACAGGATATGAGATCACATACTTCCAATCTAAATATTTGTCATGTCTGTAATAAATTTGCAGAAATATTTACCCACCGTCCCACATCACCCACACTTGAGTGGGTTACAAGTTTGGCAAGAAATATTTGAGACTTTACAAGCCTCCATCGTGAGTAAAATTAACATTCAGCTGTCTGGGAGCGTTTATCATGGTTACAGACTAAAGGAGTGGACTTTGGACAGCTCATCAGAGCTATGGATACTTGTGGGAAAACTATAAACCAACATATCCTGTAATTGCCATTGAACTTTGAGTGACTGAGGAGTGATAATACATTCTGATACACATCACAGTCTGGAATGCATGTGGTGGTTCAACGTGTCGCATTTGTGCAATGAATTCACTTCCCATTTTATCAGGCTACTTGTAGTAATTTAGTATTGTCATACTAAAGGGATAGTTCACAAAAAATAGAAGAAGAAAGAAAATTATGTAATCATTTACTCAACATCACGTCATTCCAAACCAGTAGTGATGAACCAAAATGAATATTTTTACCAAGACATTAAACCAAAATTAGTTTGGTAATTAAATTTGGGCAGTTGGGTAATTGAACGCTTTATGCTTTTCAGGGTGTCGTCTTTTCTGGTGATAAAGCAGTTGTAGTGAATGCATTATGCTGAGCTACTCGAGCACAATTCTTGGTAATGGGGAAGAGTACCCACACAGCTGGCATGGTTTCTTGTTTTAGGTTATCCACATTGTTTACATGAAATAGAATCTGAAACAGTCAAAACACATCATTAAAAAAAGCTTGAAATAAATATTACTGTTTCGGTCAAAATGCATATCGGTTAGTCAGCTGAAACCGCCAAAAAGTTTTCTCGAATGCAGAAATTTCAGTGCATCAATACAATCCGGTATGATTGAAATGGCAAAAAACTATGAATTTTTGGCTTTGGCTTAAATAAATTTGTTGGGACTTCGTAGGCATGCACCGAAATGTCTGCAACTGAAAAAGTCCCGTGACAAAATTGATAAATTTTGGCCATTTCTGCCAAGTATTTTCCGTTGCCAATATTTCACTGCATAACTACAAACCGTTATGCAATTTGTTCTTCTGTGGAACACATAAGACATTTTGATGAACGATTTAACTGTTTTTGACCATAAAATGAAAGTCAATGGGGTCCAAATCCATAACAGACCTTAATGAAGTTACTGTAGATGCCATATTGAATTTAACGAGAAAATGAGGCTGTGAGGGAATGACTACAGTCTTTACAATAGCACACACTGAACTGCTTTTTTATTTTATTTTTTGAAAGACAAAAGCTGTTCATCAGCTGAACAAAATGTAAAAAAATTAAATATGCCTATGTCCTGACTAAGGACTCCATTGACTTACAAAATATCTTCTTTTGCGTTCCAAATAAGAAAGAAGGTCACACAGGTCTGGAACAACATGAGCATTTTCATTTTTGGGTGAACTATCCCTTTCGTAAGACCATATCTAAAGAGCATCTCCAGAACTTACCAAGTACGGTCATCACAGTTTTGATGAGCTTGACTGGCGTCCTCTTTCGATTAATAGATCCAGAAGTGTGTTCCTTCAGGACAACAGTCTTTCTCATAACATAGATGTATATCCTCAAGTATATGCCCACCATTATGAGGAAGAGCACCAGGTTGGACACAGACCAGAAGATCAGGTAGCTCTGGCTAAAAATGGGTGCTAATTTGGAGCACAGGTCCAGACTGCAGATACAGTTCCAGCCCAAACTAGGAACGGCCCCCATAAATATCGAAATACCCCACACAAGGGCAATCAACAGGGTCACCCGACGTTTGGTGAGGTTACTGTGAACCTTCCAGTTCATGATGGAGATGTAGCGCTCGAGGGCGATCACCAGGAGGTTGGTCAGGGATGCGGAGAGACTCGTGTCCAGTAAACCCTGCCGAAAGAAGTAGCCTTGAACGGTGAGATCGCGAGATATTTTCCCTGTATTAAACATGAGATACACGTAAGCGATCCCGGCGAGAAAGTCTGAGGCGGCGAGGTTGGCGAGGAGATAGTAGAAGGGGTAGTGAAACCTCTTGTTTGTCACCACCGCCGTGATGATCATGGCGTTGGCCACTAGGATGAAACAACAGCAGATGGATCCAGCGACCTGAACCAGGATGAGCTGCGTTTGGTCCCATTCATCTGAGGTTATGTTGCTGTTGTTGTAGAAAAAGCCCATGGGCTTATCATGGTAGCAAACGTTATACCTGGCCATCTTTGGACAAAAACCACTATGAATGGAAGGAAAACAACAAATAAGTATATTGTCTGGAACTATAAAGCTTCATTTATTAGTCATTCATGGGAAACCCCATAATTACAAAAGACAAAAGGCCACCAGAATTGCAATAAACTAAACAACAAAGAATCCAACATAAACACTCAAACATACATGATTGAAAATTGATTAATAGACTAACTTTTTGAATAAAATCCAAATAAATGTTATAATAATTGCCCTTTCTACATTATTTCACCCTAAGAATATCTGTATTGCATTATTAAATACACTATAAAATTAGGTAAATAGTTTGTTTTTCACATCTAAAAACATTTTTTGCAATGCTTTACAATAAACTTACATGTTTTTTTTTTAAAGTATAACATTTTTACTTCAGTTTGTACTGTAGCATTTGTACATTTGTACATTTTTACCAGGTTTCATTGCCATTTTAGCCATTTTAATCACACTTCGTCTTCGTATAGTCAAATTAGTATTAGCACCGCAGGGTACAATCAAAACAAACCAAACCAATCAAAATCCCACGTGAATTCAAGTTCTGGCGCAATCGTCGGCTCCTTAAAAACACAACCAACTGTATGAAGCTCGTCCAGTAACATGCAGTGATATATACAGCTCTCTTACCAGTGTCAGACCCGTCAGGTTCTCAGGTCACTCTCCATGAGTAGTCCGAAGTATCGCGCAGATCCGGCGTGACTCCACAAGCGCAAGGCGACTCTGAATGAAGTTTCTGCAGAAGTTTGTTCTTGAGAGTTTTAGGGAGGAGAGTGGGCGTGTCAGACTGTCAGTGTGGGCGTGGTCAGCTGCTTTCGTAAAAAGTAAATAAAAACTTAACGCCATGAAGTTTTTCGAAAAGGAAATAACGCTAAACTTGCGTTTCATCTCAGCACGAGCCGAAGACCTCAAGTGTTTAAATAAAAAAGGTTGACTAGTTTAAGGTTCAAACGAATTCAGATTGTGTCACTGTATAGACAAAAGTACTATTTCGTAACGTTACGCAATTTTCCTCAGGTGTGTGAGGTAAAGGAGGATCCACAACATTGAACATCATCAAATATGAAGATTTGGGTCATGCAAGTATAGGCACCTCAATATCTTAGTGAACATTTCATATTTAAGCAGTCATAATGAGGATAACAAGAAAATAAGCATTTTCCAATGTATTGAGGGTATGGAGATTGATCGAAATGCTATTTATAGAAGAAACAAGCCATATTCATAAAGAGATTTGTTTTACTTTTGGCGCCGTTGCTCTGCATGTCATCATTGCGATTGTAAACATAAGCCTATGTAAATATTTGACCTTCTGAATGAGCTTAGTTTCACTGAATAGGAAGTACAATAAAATAAAAGAAATACATAGGCCTAATTAAAAACATAATAGAAGTAATGAGTGTCAGAGCAGGTCAATTACAGATTTTGTGTCTGGTTTGGGATTGAGTTTCATTCCTTATAGAAAAAAGAACTGAAACCATCATTCTAAAAACTAAGCATCTGGTTTAATTGGTTTTTGAGGTCAAGAAAGCACCTTTTGCTAAACTCTCTCTTTTAACAACCCATCTAATTTGACTACTTTGAATAACAAAGCTTTAACCCAAACACCCGCCCGCTCGCCCAAAAAAGAAAATCACGCACACAAAAGGCGTCTTTAGTTTTGCAAATACAAAATCTTTTTGATTATCTTTCGTTCCCGCACCCAAGGTCTTTCTCCCAGTGAGCAATTGCAAAGTCACGTAGGAACTTGTCTGCCTTCCTTGTTAATTGTGGGATGATGATGATAATGAGCCGTGATTCACATCATAAAGTATGACCATCTCCACCAAGACAAAAGTTACCTTAGCTGAGTGAACAATGCATTCTTACAACGCCGGTGTTGCACATACACATTACAATCATTCCTTAGACACTTCACATATTTGAAGCACAATATCAAGAGACTTTATCTTTGAAATATTTCTAAACACCTTTGACGCAACACGCCAAAGGGCTGATATAAAAATCAGCACAAATGTGTAATTTAATGTGACTTCTCTAATGTAAAACATGAGCAGACAATCCAGATAACACATACATAATATCATAAAAGATATTTCCTCTATTATACAACATTAGACAGGGATTATTTTACAGATTGCACATCAAAATGCATTAAACATCTTCTGCGGTTGCCAGTTGACCCACAAAACACTTCATTTTTTGCTCTTAATTGCATTGTAGTGCACTTTGGAAGATATGATTTGGCATTTATCCATCTGCTAATGCAGGTCTTACCAGCTCCTAATGAAATTGGCATGTTCACAGGAAGATCTTGCTTCCTGTGTAGGACATGAACCATGTACATAGAGTGGTAAACATGTTCACACAGACTTTCTCTTATTAAGCTGCAAGTCCATTGTAGTTTTCAGTAGATTCAACTTTGAATCAGTCGCAATGGTCAACTGATGAGAATGATGGTGTCATCTTTGGGAACCCTGCAAAAAAGGACACAAATTTGGTATATTGTGAGTTGCCGGTTCATATATTTGAACATAGATGATCTGAAACAGTTTCTGCCATCTTTGAACCAACTTACAGTACAATTTTGAATTCTGATGTGTTTTCAGTGCAGATTTTGGTTGCACAGCTTTCAACCTTTATTTAAATGTGTTTGGTCGCAGTTTCCAAAGGAAGTGAAACTAAAGTTTCCTAAAGAAACTTGTTTTTTTTTTTAGTCCAGAACACTTTGCAGGTTAGTTTAATGTCAAATTAGATAAATTCCTTAAAACAAACTATCCCTGTAACTCTTTTTGTAAAGAAAAAATTGGTTAGATCAGTAATTCATATTTTATAGTTTGGGGTAAGTAAAAAATAAAGAAATAAATAAAGAAATTAATATTTTTATATATATTAAATTGATCAAAAGTGACAGTAAACATTTTACATGTGTTACAAAAAAAAAATGCAAAAATAAATTACATTGAAAATATATTAACATAGAAAACGTTTTAAATTGTAATAATATATATAAAAAAAAATTATTCTAGGCCTATTTTTGATAATATAAATGCAGCATGGGTGAACATATACTTCCTTCAAAAACAAACTAACAAATAAATAGATACCAAATTGAAATGTGGTCTATTTTAACAACAAATGTGAAATTTTAAATGTATAATACATATATAATTTATATTTAAACATGTATTATTTATCATTTTTAAAGAACAATTTTGACCATTTATAATAGGGGTGATAAAAGATGCCAATATAGACAGAATCACTCAGCCAACCAGGCAGGAATAACAAGTTTTTCTTTCTTCCAGATGAAAAGATAATGAAGTATAATTCTGGTCCTAGTTTGTAGAGCAGGAACACCAGTTCTAATCTGAAGAGATGATGGAAGATTCTCGAAAAACCCAATTTCATCCCAAAGTACTGTAATATCCACGCTGAAATCTAATCAGTGCAGCATAAGTGGCTTTTAACCTGATATTTAGACACAGCATCAAATTACAGCCGGGCTTTCCCTCGCATCTGACACTCAAGCAAACAAGGAGTCCTCCTTTCAGAGTTCAGTTTCACGTTTTCTCGCATTGCAACCCAAAACAGCTAGAAACTTACAAGACAAAAAGCTCTGGCAATATTCCCCAGAGGGAGAAAAAAAGCTCTGAACAATAATGGGCATCATTGTGGGGGCAAATTTTTCTTTTCTAAACAGTCGTTTGTTTACCATTCCTGCAAGGCAAGGGGAAGCCTTCTCCATTTTTTTCCTCACAGAGAACATTTCTCTGTAATCAGCACTTTGCTGGGTGTGTCCATCTTTCTCTCCCACCACTAATTCCATTTCTCATGCCATAGTGGGCTGACCTCAGCTCTGGAGGAAACACTGCTGCCCTGCAGCTGATGTCTGTGATTATATACTGTACCTTTTGCAGCAACACAGCATAACAGAAGGGTGGACGGTCTCGGCTTCGCCACACTCTGCGTCGACCCCCTCCTTCTGCCCCATCAGAAACCGCTGGAGCTCTGTCATGGGGAAGCCTGTTGTTTGGTAACCCTAGACAAAATGGAGAAGTTGATATGAAACGCTACAAACTAGTGTTGTGCAGCTTTAATAGTGCTGAATTGTATTCAATCTACAAGGAAAGTTCATACAGCAATGAAAATGGTGCCACCATTTACTCACTCTGAAGTTGTCCTGACTCAGATTTAAATAAATAAAATAATCAAAGCAAAACGGAAGAAAAAAACAAAATGAAACAAAATCTAAACAAAAACAAAAAAACAGAATGAAACAAAACCAAATCCCCAAACAAAAAACAACCCCCTTACAAAAAAAACAAACACAAAACAAAACAAACAAACCAAACAAAATGAAAAAAAAAATACTTTCTTTCCTCTGATCTGATGTTTTGTCTAAGATTTAGGTTTTTTGCCTTATATATATAGAAAATAAAAAGGGTTTGGAAAGAAATGAGTAATGACAGTTTTCATTTTTGTGTAAACTAACCTATGAAGACAATAAAAAAATAATAATTTAATAAATAAAAATACATAGAATATCCCTTAAAGAGAAGCCTTTTTTTTGCATAAGAAAATAAAATGAGGTTGGAAAGACATGAGTAAAGGATGACAGTTTCATTTCTGTGTGTACTAATCTATTAAGAGAATAAATAGAGATATTTTTCACAGTCATAGACACTCTTTCGATCTACTATTATAACACTAATAAGGCCTCTAAATTAAAAAATAACTAAATGCATTTATTATATTACCATTGGTCTTTTTGCCTTTTTTATTCATTTATTTATTTTTTATTATTTGGATAGTCAAAAGTGGCTAGGAAATAACAGGATGAAAAAAGGTAACAAGATTGAGAAATGTGTTGGAACATGTGCGCTAACCACTAAACCATGGAGAAATTCTAGTACTAACTAGTCACTGTTTGTTGAGCGTGTTAAGCTGATGGTACCTTGATGGTCTCGTAAGCGTCTGTGATGAGGGCGATGAAGAGACTGAGCACCATGTAGATGAAGAGCGAGATGAACGAGTAGAGATAAGCTCGGCTGAACAGCCACACCATTGTGTTCTTTTGCTCAATCTCTGCAAATGTAGGGAACATGTCGTCCCCGTTGACTAGAGAGAAGAGGCACTCTGCCACACGACTCAGACCTTCAAACTGACCCGCATACAGATGGTAAATGCATGGGAGAAGACATGTGGACAAAATGTGCATGAGACCAGTGTGAAATACTGACATTTAGAGCAGTAGAAAAAATACATTTCATAAAAAACTTAATATTTCATATAATTGTTATGTATGAACGTGTGTGTATGTATGTATATATATATATATATATATATATATATATATATATATATATATATATATAAAATATTTTTTATATATGATGAAAATTACAGGCCTCTCTCATCTTTTTAAGTGGGAGAACTTCCACAATTGGTGGCTGACTAAATACTTTTTTTCCCCACTGTATATATATATATATATATACACACACATAGTTATTATTATAGCAGTTTTTAGATTAAATATTTTTTACATTTTAGATACTATATATATATATACACACACACATATTGGTATTATTATAGCAGTTTTTAGATTAAATATTTTTTACATTTTAGATACAATATATATATACACACACACACACACACATAAGAAAAATTTAATTATGGTTTAATATTTTAATATAAAAGTTATATTATGTTATATTATATTATATTTGGTCAATAGATGGCTCTTTAAATATAAGTCAACATATACTGCCATCTACTGTACATAAGAAAGACTACAAATCTCAAAACAACAAAGTTTTTTACAGTACGTCCACTTCCACTTCACTAGTATACAATACAAACTACAACATTTATGGAGTGGGTCTGTTTTATTTATTTATTGACAAATGTATTTACCTTCTCATGGTAGGGTCCAAGAACAATCCATCCACAGAAGGTGTAGCCAAGGTAGATCATTCCTGCACAGCAGCAGAAGCGCAAGACCTTTGGTAAGGCTGCTCGCATAGTGAGGATAAGCACCTGTGTTGTCATAAAATTATTTTAGGGTCTTAATAAATTATTGGTCTTATGCAATCAACACCGTTATATGACTAGTGGTCAATAAAACACATGTACTTCACCTTGGCAAATTTGCTATACATTTACCTTCATGTTCTTAATGTGATATTGTGCATTCTGACTTACATTGTATTTTTCGAAGTATCCCAGATACCTTATGACGCCCACCCAGACCATTAGAGTTGATGTTCCCAGGAAGATGCTGCAGACATCATAGTTGGTCATGCTCTGAGAGGAGAAAGGAACTTTATGAGCATTTTGAATGTAGGCCAAACTTGTGCTTCCATGCGAGTGCAAAGTAAACATTACATAAAATTGTTTAATTGCTGTGCCTTAAATCACACGCTAGGCCACCCTAGTCTTTAGACTACTAAGTGTGTGTCTGCCATGAAGAACTGCAGAATCTGTGCAGCTCTTAAAAAGATTATGAACTGTTTTTTCCAATTAACTTTTGAAACTAAAATCAAATAATTCATGCAATCTGAGCACATTTTACTCCCAATTTAAATTACTTTACAAAAATAATTTAAATAAATAAAATAAAAACACTTATATAATTAATACATGACAAGAAACAATTTAATTTGATAGTTTCTTCATTTCCAACTAACTTTATA
>NW_015506057.1:14691-30778 GCF_001515645.1 Sinocyclocheilus grahami | reverse complement strand
TCTCTAATTAAGTACATTCGATTATCTTACCAAAAATAAGTACAAATTAATAAATGAATGATTGTATTAAAAATTCTAATATTTCTCCCAAAATATAAAATGATAGTCAATAAAAAGCACAATTTCCCAAAAAGATTAATGATAAAAAATATTTGTCTATTTTTATACTAATATTTCATAAAAATTAAGTATATTTTCCTTCCAAATATAAATTACTTCACAATAAATAATTTTAAAGCATAAACAATTTTTATATTAATATGATAAATACATAAAAATAAAAACAAATATTTAAACTATAAAGTGTTTAATATAAGCAATTAATATAATATGTTGAATTACATTTAAATAAACTTTATTACAAATAAAGTGAATCAACATTATATTGGGAAATAAAATACAAAAAATCTTTTGAATATTTTTATGGGTGGGAGTGATTTCTCCCATAGATTAACTAATAACATGCAATATAATCAGCATTTTTTTTTTATTTGGGGAACTACAACTTCCTCTGCAATTTTTCAGATCGTGTAAATATCAAATTAATCAGCAAAAATATATTCTTAAAAAGTAAAAGCACCTTAGCCTGTATTTCCATTTTTAGTATCGATCCAATGATGGCCATAACATCACTGATGATCACCAAGATGTACCAGCCATTCAAGAACTCCCTCTGATCATCTTCACACACTTTCTGATTATAATTCTCAAGACAGAAGCTAGAAAACCGCTGCAGAGAGAGGAAGTGACACATGAAGGAAACACTGACCGGGCACAAAATGATCAGAACGGCATGAGTTCACATTGAGTCACTATGACAGAACATCAAAAATAACTGATGTAGATTATAAAAATGTTTAACGTATCTGTAATATTGACAGGCTTCAATGCAGCTAGGTTTACCTGAAGTAACCTCACAGCTAGTATAATAGAACGTGTGCAGAGCACTGCAGAGCTCAGACAGACTATAATAACAAAGCCATCAAAGATCAGGAGGTAGTGAGTGCTTTTCTGAGCTGAAAAAGACAACAAACCATAAAAATCCACATGGCTATGCCATAACATTAAAAACTAGGGGTGCAACGGATCTCAGTAAAAAAAATTTAACCGTACTGTTCTCCACACACGGTTCACTAGGACCACGGTTCAACTTAAATCTGACAATGCATCTGTAATATGGTTTGTTAGAGTTTGGCTAATGCATGATTCTGTTGATGGATACAAATTCTGGCTTCCCAATACATTACAACAAGAGCGATGAGAGAGAAAAAACAATACGTGGACAAACCAGTCACTCTTTAATCAATGCGAGTGCTTTATGCTGGAATAACTGTAATTTATGCCGTCATCACGTGTTGATAGCGCAGGTGAGACCTGAACAGCACACCTTGCTATCTGTGTTTAAACCAGTGGTTCTCAAACCTCTCCATGAAGTACCCCCAGCACTGCACATTTTGTATGTCTCCCTCTATCTGACACACCCACTTCAGGTCTTGCAGTCTCCACTAATGAGCTGGTGAGTTGAATCAGGTGTGATAGATGAGGGAGACATACAAAATGTGCAGGGTTGGGGGTACTCCATGGAGAGGTTTGAGAACCACTGGTTTAAACTAAACTCATTTAAGCCTTGCCAGTTTAAATATTAAAGAGCCAAAAGACGTGAACTCGCGTGCGCAGTGGGAAGATCTCAGAACCAGTGTGAACCCGCGTTTCAGAACGCGTGCAAATATTAAGCTATCTTTGAAGTATTGTGCTTGAATGGACAAATTCACACAAAAATTATGTCAAAATGCCCATGTTGGTGAGTATCCTAGCAGACATTGTCGGCTGAACAAACAGTATCAGTGCGTTCTCTTAAAGTGACAGCACTTTCTTAAAGTTAATTAAGCAGCAACAACACGGAAATCACTCACTGCTCTTGGTTGAATAACTTTAATAAGGAATCATTTTTAATTTATACAGTCAAATATGCAATGTAGTTTTACATTTGATTACTTTATTCAATTTCAAAAACTGTTAGACCTACCTAAAAAACCTGAAAAGCACTGTTTATTTTATTTGTATCTTTGCTCTATCGCATTTATTTGTGCTGTTGCTTGTAGTTAGATTATTTGTTCTTATTTTCTTTATTTTTATTTGACAATATTGCTTTTTTTCCCTAAACATAGCACATACCGAACCGTTCCGAAACTGTGACTCTAAAACCGTGATACAAACCGATTGAACAAAAAGCATTTTTGTTCAACAAAAAGTTGAACCGTTGCACCCCTATTAAAGGCGTATTTCAAGTAATCATTGACCATAAGCATTTATTGTAGTTGATGATTTTTCACATACCAGTTCCTGAAATCTTCCAGTTTTTGCACACACTACTAACCGCATCGAAATCAATGGTCAATTTCACCTTCCCGCTATGACAACTGTTATCAAAGTCAATCTGCAAAGAATTCAATTGGATTTATTCAAGTAATTCAAGCTAAAATGGGTATGAATGGATTATTATCCCTGAAACTGGACCTTACCTTCACAAAAAATGTGTAACAGTCTGGCAGCTCATGAGAACAAACAGTTTTCAAGTTGATTCCTTTGAGAGCGAAAGTGATCTCAATATCGACAAGCCTGTATTTCAACCAAAACCATAATTGAAACCATTATTAAGAGTATTGTTTAAATGTTTCGGTTATATAGTTAAGGTTCACAAACCTATAAAATTCCAACTCAAAAAATGAAGCATTGTTCATTCTCCATGTTTTAGAGGACTCTGGATCAAGAGTTAAGCAATCTGGAAAAGACAAAAATGTACAGTTTATGCACTGCCATATGGTTTATACTAGATTGTCACATTTTCTGAAAAACGTGTAACCTGTTTCAAGCTCTGCATCAATATCATACGGTTCCTCAGACGGTTCAACGCTGCCTCTTTTGTAGCTCTTCTTACAGATGATCAAGGGCAGAAACTCTCCATTCTCTTCAGCATAACTAGCAGGACCTACAGACAGGTTTCCTAACTGGGAATACTGTTGAACAGATAAATAAATATTATATTAAGCAAGTTTTAACTTTTTTTATTTCCTCACATAAAGAAAAGAGTAGCACTTTTGATAAATATGTTCATAATTGCGTCCACTCACTTAGATAAACCCGCTTTAGTTTACACGGAGAGGGTCGCCTCATGGGGGCAGACATTTTGAAATCACATGACCAGTTAAACATTATTTGCTTTATCAGAATAATCTTCCTATTAACAGGCATTTTCTCTCACACAAAAAGAATCACAGCAGACTGATTTGATTTGGCTTGACAAAGACAACTGAAACCTTTTGATTTCACGCGATGCTTCATCCACACCACTAGGTGTCAGTATAAGACCAACAGAATTGCATGCAACATAATTAACGCTAATAAAGTAACGGAAGAGAAAACGTTTTGGAGAACAAAAAGCAAGATAAATGAAAAACGAATACAAACCTGATCTATCACATAGTGTAAACTATCATACACACTCTGTTTGGTGTAGACAGAAATACTGTAGTCATCCTCGTCCACACCACTGTAGCCCTTCAGAAACAAATTCTTAAAGGCCATCAGGTTCTCCCCCTTGTAGGACACCACAAGTTGGTTTTTTAGTCCAAACAGTATGAGCTTTGAAAAAAAATAGAGGAGGAGATGTTTTTAGTATGGCTGGAGGCTTTAAGCCTACTGTAGCTTTTAGAAAATTCAATTATGTTAATGATAATTTACAAAAACAAAAATACCATGTTTAGTGGCAAATCCTCCAATATGTCAAAAAAAGATTACATTTAAAGCTGAAGTGTGTCATTTCTGCACAAATAGCATCAACAAACAGAATTGCAAAAATAGTGACTGTTCAAACAGGTTTCCTGACCACTTTCCCTGCCTTCCATTGGTCAAACAAACAATTGAGTGGTTGAGCTTCTTTTGCTGTCCTAAGCTTGTTGGGATTCTTAAACAAGCAGAAAACACCACAGACACCTTTTTAGGGGGAAGACAGGCTTACTTGTAGTGGACTCTGCATATTAAGCTGGGATACAAAAGTATTTAACAAAAATCAAACCACAATTGCACATTTCAGCTTTAAGCAAACTGGTAGCCCAATAAATACCTGGAGTGTAATCATGAATATTTTCAAAATTTGCACTGCTAATTTCCATGGTAACTGTCGCCGGGTTCTGTACTTCTCACAAGGGTTCATGAATGAGAACGAACAGTTTTCAAGTTGATTCCTTTGAGATCGAAAGTGATCTCAATATCGACAAGCCTGTATTCCAACCAAAACCATAATTGAAACCATTATTAAGAGTATTGTTTAAATGTTTCGGTTATATAGTTAAGGTTCACAAACCTATAAAATTCCAACTCAAAAAATGAAGCATTGTTCATTCTCCATGTTTTAGAGGACTCTGGATCAAGAGTTAAGCAATCTGGAAAAGACAAAAATGTACAGTTTATGCACTGCCATATGGTTTATACTAGATTGTCACATTTTCTGAAAAACGTGTAACCTGTTTCAAGCTCTGCATCAATATCATACGGTTCCTCAGACGGTTCAACGCTGCCTCTTTTGTAGCTCTTCTTACAGATGATCAAGGGCAGAAACTCTCCATTCTCTTCAGCATAACTAGCAGGACCTACAGACAGGTTTCCTAACTGGGAATACTGTTGAACAGATAAATAAATATTATATTAAGCAAGTTTTAACTTTTTTTATTTCCTCACATAAAGAAAAGAGTAGCACTTTTGATAAATATGTTCATAATTGCGTCCACTCACTTAGATAAACCCGCTTTAGTTTACACGGAGAGGGTCGCCTCATGGGGGCAGACATTTTGAAATCACATGACCAGTTAAACATTATTTGCTTTATCAGAATAATCTTCCTATTAACAGGCATTTTCTCTCACACAAAAAGAATCACAGCAGACTGATTTGATTTGGCTTGACAAAGACAACTGAAACCTTTTGATTTCACGCGATGCTTCATCCACACCACTAGGTGTCAGTATAAGACCAACAGAATTGCATGCAACATAATTAACGCTAATAAAGTAACGGAAGAGAAAACGTTTTGGAGAACAAAAAGCAAGATAAATGAAAAACGAATACAAACCTGATCTATCACATAGTGTAAACTATCATACACACTCTGTTTGGTGTAGACAGAAATACTGTAGTCATCCTCGTCCACACCACTGTAGCCCTTCAGAAACAAATTCTTAAAGGCCATCAGGTTCTCCCCCTTGTAGGACACCACAAGTTGGTTTTTTAGTCCAAACAGTATGAGCTTTGAAAAAAAATAGAGGAGGAGATGTTTTTAGTATGGCTGGAGGCTTTAAGCCTACTGTAGCTTTTAGAAAATTCAATTATGTTAATGATAATTTACAAAAACAAAAATACCATGTTTAGTGGCAAATCCTCCAATATGTCAAAAAAAGATTACATTTAAAGCTGAAGTGTGTCATTTCTGCACAAATAGCATCAACAAACAGAATTGCAAAAATAGTGACTGTTCAAACAGGTTTCCTGACCACTTTCCCTGCCTTCCATTGGTCAAACAAACAATTGAGTGGTTGAGCTTCTTTTGCTGTCCTAAGCTTGTTGGGATTCTTAAACAAGCAGAAAACACCACAGACACCTTTTTAGGGGGAAGACAGGCTTACTTGTAGTGGACTCTGCATATTAAGCTGGGATACAAAAGTATTTAACAAAAATCAAACCACAATTGCACATTTCAGCTTTAAGCAAACTGGTAGCCCAATAAATACCTGGAGTGTAATCATGAATATTTTCAAAATTTGCACTGCTAATTTCCATGGTAACTGTCGCCGGGTTCTGTACTTCTCACAAGGGTTCATGAAGTAAAACCGCAAGTCATCTCTCAGTATCTCCTCTGTCGTGGGATCAGTGGCCATGGATGTGGAGACACTGTATTAAAATATTCAATAAATGATTCTGATTGAATTTTTCATTCTTCAGAAAACATAAAAAACATTTAAAAAATTAAATAGATGGTTGGTAGGTTAAGGAAAAAGCAATCAACACGTGTACAGAATACTTGGGGGGGAAAAAGCTCAACTACAGGATGGTTTTTATTTTTTGGTCATTAGATTTTGTGTTTTAATTACTTCAATGTTTTTCTAAAATGTGGAACAAATAAAAAAAGTAGAAAACTTAAAAGTTTTACTGTTACACAATATAATAATAACTATTAATAATAATATCTAATATTTATTAATAATAAGTAATTTATTATTGTCATTATTATTATTATTATTGTGTTATTATATTATAGTTATATTATATTAATATATTATTTAATAAATATTGACTTTCCAAAAACAACAACAATTATTAATATTAAAGATGTTGCTAAAAAGAACATTATTTGGTGTAATGAAATGTTTATGCGGTTTAAGGTAAAAAAAAACACATTATTTTCCACATAGTGTACATTATTGTTTCTCTTCTATGCCCCGCCTTTCTGAAACGCGTTGAAGCGAGGTGTGCTGTGATTGGCCAGCTATCCAGTGTGTTGTGATTGGCCGAATACCTCAAGCATGTGACGGAAATGTTACGCCCCTCACATACTGTGATGCCGTGTCCCGGCCGGGGCGACGAGACAAAAACATTACAACCCATTATAAACGAGGCATTTGTTGCATCCAGTGGGAACATAATTATGGATTATAATGACTTATACTGTCTTTTTACGCGTTGCGTTGCATCGCGCCGCGTAAACATAAAACCCTG
The DNA here is from genome assembly GCF_001515645.1 of Sinocyclocheilus grahami. NCBI lineage: Eukaryota > Metazoa > Chordata > Actinopteri > Cypriniformes > Cyprinidae > Sinocyclocheilus > Sinocyclocheilus grahami. Next base: position 24,010 of record NW_015506057.1, on the reverse strand, counting down.
TCTGCATTTGTGATCGGAGAAATGACAAACAACAAGCACTGCTCTACACTGCTCAAAACTCATTTGAATCGTCAGTGGCAAATTCTTTAAATATAAAAAACGTACTTACAGTCTGTGAGTCAGAACAGCCGGCATTGTAGTCTACTCTTCCAGTATCAGGAAACAGTCCTCCATAAAATGCGCTGCACACATCTGAATATTTGGGTTAAACCAGGGGTGCCCAAACTCGGTCCTGGAGGGCTGGTGTCCTACAGAGTTTAGCTCCAACTTGCCCCAACACACCTGCCTTTTTTAGGTTTTATAAGTTTCTAGTATGCCTAGTAAGAGCTTGATTAGCTGGTTCAGGTGTGTTTAATTGGGGTTGGAGCTAAACTCTTCAGGACACCAGCCCTCCAGGACCGAGTTTGGGCACCCCTGTGTTAAACTGTTCTGGAACAGTGTTGTAAATACCACTGATTTCTAGTCGTGTCCTCTTTTGGAAGACCAAACAAAATAGTTTCGCTTTCACAACGAAGCACACAGCGCCTTCACCACATGGCGGTGGCGGCAGCAACAATACTACAGCGAGAATAAAAGTTATGCCTTCTTTCTTTGCGTGAACATTTGGGCGGCGTTATGCAAATCTTCCCACATCTTGATGTAGACATGTGGGGGCGTGTTAGAACGAGCCATTTTAGGTAGGCGTGGCTGACTCTTAACTTTTATAAAGAATATCTCTTTGGATTTGAGACTTTAGTCTTTGCAACTTTACAGATCTTCTTTACGCACCAAGAGCTTGTAACACTTCAAAGAGAAAGGAAAAATTGAAATCGCATCATATGACCCCTTTAATGTCGATATTGTCTATTATTTAAAAATATTGCATTTTTAATATTAATAATAATATTAATAATAAATTGTTGTTGCTGTTATGTATTATTTAATAAATAGTGAATCTTCAATCATTACATTTATGCATTTAGCAGAGGAAGAACATTTATTAAAAAAACAACAACAATAATAATAACAATACAGAAATGATATTCAATGTAAATTACAGTATAGCCTATACACTTCTTATTCAGATGTGTGTATGCCATTGATCATACTTGGTCTTGTATATCCTCATGAATGCAGTTTGATAAGTGTGATTTGTGATGTCACAAAAATATATTTGAGCACAAACAGATGATAAATCAACTTAGAGTGACACATTACACATGTGACAGAGTTCTGTTTAAGATGAGGAAGATGGAAGGGGTCAATGAACAAAAGAGGAAAGGGAGGATAAATGAGTTGCTCAATAAACGTTTCTTAAACTTTAACTGAGTCTTTATGAATACTTGCAAAAACTTTGCACTACATGTCCTTTAAAAAAACACTACCAGGGATACAAGTCCAAGGCTCTGTTTGCCTGCTCAACAGCACTGAGTGTGTAGTTACTGACAGACTGTAGTGTTTATTGACTTAATGAGTAAAACACAAGTAAGATTACAACCTATTAAATAATCTCTTTGCAAAAATACAGAAGAGTATTTTAATTTTGCGGTGTCGTGTATTTTATTAGACCTAAACTATAACAACGCGACTTGTGAATTTATAACCGTTTATGCTAAATAATTTTACATAAAGTCTTAAATAAAACCTTGTCTAACTTACCTTGACACGTCAACCCTGGTGCCCTGGCAGTACCTATCAGACATTTCCATGCCACCTGTTCTCCAAGACAAAACACGCTTCCAGCCACTAGCGTTCCTTGGTCGCTAAATTACTAAATATCCTCGCGTTTGACTTCACAGCTGGAACACGTTCAGCAGCGCACATCGACCAATCAGGAGCGAGGAGGATTCCCGATGGGCGTGGCCTCACTGTACGAAATAGAACGTTCTTTCAGTTGCTCACTGACTTGTGAAACGTCACAAAGAATCGATTGAGGAGCTAGGAAGTCTCAATATAAACACAAACAGACCACACGCTATTTTAATACAGCAAGTGTGCTTTTATGAAGTAAACCAAGGTCAGTTAAAAATGACATTTTTTTAGCAATGCTTCCAAGCTGAAGCATTATTGCTGCCACGTTAAAGAGGCAGGAAGTTTGAGGGATAAATAAATTCACAGTCAATGAGGACTCTAGATTTAGTCTACTAGTCATCCAGAAAGAAAAGAAAAGCTTTATTCCACTATGCTGATATGACAAATCCAGCTGAGTTAATAATAATAATAGTAATGTTTAGCCTACTTTATACAGTGCTTTCAGCCAGTGCTCAAGGCAAAAATCATAATCATAATGTAAACAAAACAAGCAAACCCAACATAAAAATGGAGCCAACATCATCTGATCAAAATGAAAGAGTATAGCTGGAAAAACTGGCAAAAATGTACGAAAAAAATGTAACTGCTGAAACTCCCTACAACACACATCATGGTTTTATCAAATCATGTTCGTTATGAATATGTGTGATGGATGAGATGGAGAAAACAAAAAAAATTACAGTTTTTGTGTAAAGCTGCAGTAGCTAGTAAGCAAACTTAACACATACTGACCAGAAGGTGTCAGTATAACGACTAAAACCAGTGATACTATACACATCCATTTATGTTGTTACCTGGATGATCCACAGCGGTTTTTTTTTTTGTGGCAGTTGTTCTTGAGTCCCTCGTTAGTCCTGAACAGTTAAACTGCCCGCTGTTCTTCAGAAAAAAATACTTCAGGTCTCACAAATCCTTTGGCTTTCCAGCATCTTTTGCTGAACCCTTGAACCCTTTCCAACAATGACTGTATTATTTTGAGATCCATCTTTTCACACTGAGGACAACTGAGGAACTCATACGTAACAATTACAAAAAGTTCAAACGCTCACTGATGCTCCAGAAGGAAAAACGATTGTACAACTGTAGCACAATGTAGTGAATAATGCACGTGTACATGCACTATTGCCTTAATATAGTAAAACATAAACGCAGAATCACAGACCATTAAATATAAAAAAATATCATGTAAACAGACGTACAGTGTTAAGCTTGCAAAATGTTATCTGTAGAATACAGTAAGAAATTAGTAATTAATACTTTTGTTAAATTGATCAAAAGTGACTGTAAAGACATTTGTTACAAAATATTTCTATTTAAATAAATACTGTTCTTTTGACCTTTCTATTCATCAATGAATCCTGGGGAAAAAATGCATCACAGGAATAATTTACAAGTAACTGTATCTGTTTGAGCAGAAGGCACATTGGTTTCAGGCTCACTTCTGGAGGCCCCTCCATTCCGCTGCTGAAAATTAGTCTCTGTGGCAGTTGTTCTTGAGTCCCTCGTTAGTCCTGAACAGTTAAACTGCCCGCTGTTCTTCAGAAAAAAATACTTCAGGTCTCACAAATCCTTTGGCTTTCCAGCATCTTTTGCTGAACCCTTGAACCCTTTCCAACAATGACTGTATTCTTTTGAGATCCATCTTTTCACACTGAGGACAACTGAGGAACTCATACGTAACAATTACAAAAAGTTCAAACGCTCACTGATGCTCCAGAAGGAAAAACGATTGTCCAACTGTAGCACAATGTAGTGAATAATGCACGTGTACATGCACTATTGCCTTAATATAGTAAAACATAAACGCAGAATCACAGACCATTAAATATAAAAAAATATCATGTAAACAGACGTACAGTGTTAAGCTTGCAAAATGTTATCTGTAGAATACAGTAAGAAATTAGTAATTAATACTTTTGTTAAATTGATCAAAAGTGACTGTAAAGACATTTGTTACAAAATATTTCTATTTAAATAAATACTGTTCTTTTGACCTTTCTATTCATCAATGAATCCTGGGGAAAAAATGCATCACAGGAATAATTTACAAGTAACTGTATCTGTTTGAGCAGAAGGCACATTGGTTTCAGGCTCACTTCTGGAGGCCCCTCCATTCCGCTGCTGAAAATTAGTCTCATCATCGCTGGACATTATTGTTTCTATTGTCCTGGCGCATCTGTGGCGGCTGTGGAGTGGAGCCCTGCATTTCATCCTGAACCCAATGGGGCCCGACTTATTTACGCCCCTAGGGCCGAGCTTTGGTTAATTTGTCAAAGCTCACACGGGCATCGGGTCTGCTTTAGGCTTCTCCTTCTTTTTATATATTTAGACATCCATCAATTAAGGTGATGGAAAAGATGTGCTACTCTGGTGGAAACAACCTGAGACCATGCTACCGCGACTGTCAAGACTGTCTCGCACACTGTTTAGTGTCCCCGCCAGCAGCAGCAGCCGCGAGCGTGCCTTCACCACATCTGGAAGAGTTATAAAAAAACGAGGACTGGATTAAAACTAGAGCTTCCCTGAATAACAGTTTTTCTAGTCAACTAGTAGTCGTTCATTTAAGCCATTAGTCGGTTAATCGCACATTTATATTAATTACTTAAATACTAAACCATAATGAGCCTTTAATTGGATAGGCTAGCTATAGCCTTCCGCATTCAAGTGCACAGTACGAAATTAACGTCCTTTCGTGTCCGTTTTATTACTGATACTTTGTGTCAGAATAAAATAGCTGGAGATATTTTTATTATTTATTAAAACTATTTTTTCTCAGTCAGTGTGTGGACTGCAAAGATGAAGCTGACAATGTTGAATCGCCATCTCTGCAGTAGGCCTACAGTGGACGTGCCTTCAAAGAGATACACCTTTCATACGGATTATATAATCAGAAAGTATTTGTTTTCGATTTGATCATACAGCCTGTACGCTGTTTTGTTTAATTTTTGTGATGCGCTCCAGTCGGAGACTGAGACAGCAGAAAGCACATCCTGTTTGTTTTCTTAAATTTTACAAAAACACAACGTTTTGTTGATATTTTCAGTGTATAACTCTTAACTGCATGAGCAAAAATTACACCGTATTGTAAGTTGCTTCAGGAAAAAAATTCTATCATGCTGGAGTCTCCATGTTCTGTTTTAAAGGGTTGCATGTGATGCGTGTGATGATGCTGACGAGCCAACGTTTTTCCGTAAAAACCCGGATGCGCTGCACCTTGTTTACAAGCATGCGTCGTGGTACTCTCGTGAATGGCGGAGGAGACTGACCCGGAAGATGAGAAATAGTCATTATTTTTGTTTTCTTTGTGCACAAAATGTATTCTTGTAGCTTCATAAAATTACGGTTGAACCACTGATGTCACATGGACTATTTTAACGATGTTCTTACTACCTTTCTGGGCCATAAAACATTTCAGTTGCTTTGCTGTCTATGCAGGGTCACAAAACTCTCGGATTTCATAAAAAATATTTTAATTTTTACGGGTCTTACGGGTTTGGAACGACATGAGGGGGAGTAATTAATGACAGAACTTTCATTTTTGGGTGAACTATCATTAAAGGGTTAGTTCACCCAAAAATTAAAATTAGACTGTTTTACTCACCCTCGAAGCATCCTAGGTGTATATGACTTTCTTCTTTCAGACGATTCCAGTCGGAGTTATATTGAAAATTGTCCTGGCTATTCCACGCTCTATCATTGATGACGCAGCACGTATCCGCAGCGTGCGCGCCTCTGAGATTTTCTAGTCTCAAGTTTGTTTATAGGAGCAAAGGAAGCAAAGTTTCCAAAGTCTCCTCTTGGTTTATATTAAAATCCTCTGACATTTTTCTTTGCAAATTCTCGGTTTGTACTTCTAATTCATGACCGGCGTTTTATTTCACCCCCAGGAGCGGTGTGAGGCACGTTTTATTATGGATGTGCGCGCTTTATTTGACGACTTGTGGACTGTTCACTGTTGCTGAATGCAATGCTAGAGCTTGGAATAGCCAGGACATTTTTTAATATAACTCCGACTGGAATCGTCTGAAAGAAGAAAGTAATATACACCTAGGATGCCTCGAGGGTGAGTAAAACACAAGCTAATTTTCAACTAACCCTTTAAGCACACTTTGGCTTACACACGCACTTAGATATGCGCCTAACACAGCGTACATTTATCTAGGTTATACGTTTAAACTAACATTGTGATATGCTTTAACTGTTTTATATCTATGGATTTTTTAAAAGGCAAGTCAAGTGATTTGAAAAGGCTAAATTCATCAAACATGTGGTCAGGGCCAGTGCGTGCCTAGGCGAACTAGGCAGGCGTCTTAGCGCCCATCACAGTCAGGGCGGCAAAAGGGAAACATATTTATTTTTTATTTTATTTTATTGGACATTTGTTTGGAATTATTGCACTCATTTAGACAAGTTATTACCCGTTAATTATTCTAATTCTAAATTAACTTTGCTTCATAGTAGTGCCTTTCCCCCAGTTTAGTTTGGGGTAAACTTTAGTTTCAAAAAGTACAATTTGGGGGCCTGGGGCAAAAATGTCACCATCAGACAAGGGCCAGACAAGGGCCTAAGCATCTCAGGCCAGGGCCGGGCTAGGGCCTTGATTTGCATCCCGTGCAGGGCTTCACTGTGGAGCGTCTGCCCCTGCCTCTAGTTGAGGAGCTTGGTGCTGTCCTACAGCAGGATGCGGCGGGTCCTGTTGCCCACCGAGCTGAGGCAAGAAAACTGCTTGATGTATAGCTGCTTGAGCACCTCCATACATGAACATCTGAGAGGAGCAAATATGCCTTAGTATGATAACAAATAAATGATCCTACAGTATGTTTGCTGTTCACAGCTCTTACAATGATGGCAAGTGCAATGATGAGCAGCACAGGTAACTGGAGTGTGACTGGTAGATCCTTCAGCAGGGCTCTGAGGAACTCACTGATTCCCTGTCCAATTTGCTTCAAGGGGTCTGTGATGAAACTCGTTATGGTGAACGTGATAGCCTAGAATAAAACCCCACAAATCTATTATAAATACAGTTCACCTCTGGTTACAACTCTCATAGCAGCTTTTGGAACAATAAGATATCTGATGAACAATAACAATATAATAAATATTAAAACTAAACAGTTTATATAACATAATATAACTGAAAATTTACGACAAATGCTGACTACTGATCTACTGCTTTTACTGTATTTATAGAACAATATTTTTTTTGTCTTGGAGTGTTTATATTGGAATACACTACCATTCAAAATTTTTGTTTTTGAAGGAAATCTTTTATGTTCACCTCATGTTGTATTTATTTGCTCAAACATAAAGTAAAACTAAAAGTTTTCAGCATCATTATTCCTGTCTTCAGTGTCACATGATCCTTCAGAAATAATTCTAGTATGATGATTTGATGCTCAAGAAACATGTCTTATTATCAGTTTTGAAAACAGTTGTGCTGTTTCATATTTTTGTAAAAACTGTGATACATTTTTTGCAAGATTGAAAGCACTTATGTGAAATAGGGATCTTTTTAACATAAAAATAACATATAAACGTATCTACTGTCACTTTTAAATCAATTTAATGCATTCTTGCTGAATAAAATGGTTAATCTCTGTAAAAAGAAAAAAAAACACACACAAATCTCCGGTGCTCTCTTTGGATAAATGTTTTTTTTTTAAGTGTTATTATTTGTTTTGATTTTTTACATTTATCTAAATGGTTCATAGTACTGTTTTTTTGCAATTAGGTTCAGATTATTTTACACTGAATATTTTAATTCAACATACTTAAATGATCAGCTAATTAGTCAGTATCCATTATCAGTCAACAACTAGTCTCTTATCAAGCTTAAATTTCTGTTGTTGGAAACTAAAAGATACAAACTTTTGTTGGAGGCACAAGCAAAATGGGGTTCACCACCAGGACCTCATAGTACTTTTTGCAAGGATCATCTTGAAGAGTCCATGTCTGTCTGTACCACTCTAAAAAAAAAAAAAAAAAAACATGCAGTAACAACACTTCATCTCTAAATCATTATATGTCATTATTTACTCATCTTCATGTAATCTAAAATCCATAGGCTCTTCAGTGGAACACAAAAGCAGAATTATAAATTATCTTTAATATCTTTGGCTTCATTTTACTTTTATCTTAGTGCATTTGTGTTCTTTTTGGAGCTTAAAAAGATCTGTCAAGATTCCTCAAAATTCTAAATTCATGTTCCACATCAAATGAGTTTGGAATGACATACAGGTGAATAAATAACATTAATCACCTTACCTGATAAACTGTCCTTCCAGTCCAGTTGTTTCAGCCCAGTGCATGACTGCTTGGACAGCTTCACTTCAGCGTCATAATGCATGGATGTCTGTCCATCAGCAGGCTAAAGATTAAAAACAGAAAAAGTTGTAAAACCATAACCAATGTAGATTCATGTTGAATCAGTTCCCTGGAGAAAACTCAGTCAGTCACATACCAGGCCGAGTTTTGAAGTTTCTTTAAGGAGCCTGGAAAGGAATCGCTTGAATACTGGAAGACACACTGGATTTATAGAGGTGGTGGTCTCCTTCTTTTTCTGTTCATCAAACTAAAAAAAGATATAGCAATAATATAATATAACAATATGGATATAATTATACAATACATAGTTTCAGTAATTCAAAGTGCTAAATGGTACAATACTAGTCTTCAGGACATTACCAATTACCATGGAAATTACCATTGTATCATGTCCAAAAAAACATGCCACTATCATTTTGTTATTGCGGTCTACTAAACACAGGTGTATTTACATATTCTTCACCTCTTTCTGCAAACTCTCTAGTTTATTGATCCACTCAAATGCATCAGGACACTGTTGCACGGTCTGAAAAATTAAGAAGGTCATATGGCATTAGAACAACAAGGTGAGGAAACAGTGGCTGAATTTTCAATTTCAGAGGAACTATCCCTTTAAATTTCATTTAAACTATAAAGTTCGTAAAAACCTAAAATACCTAGATATAATTTACAATGCAAAGTCTGAATGGAGTCTATTTTCAATGGAAAAAATTTAAAGAGGAGGGATTTAAATGTCCTGCAAGCACTGTAATGCATTAATAAACTGCCCGATGGTATAATAATGTTTTACCATTGCTGGTTTTCTCAAGCACTTTGTCGTTGAGTCGTAGTTGATCGAGTCATATGGATCAATCCATGCATCATCCTCATCATCCTGGTGGATATTTGCATTTGCAATAACAAACAAACTACAAAAAATGAGCAAACTCCAGAAACCAAACGATGAACAGAATGACACCTTCATAATCTCCACTGGAACAGAAGAGAAAACAAACTTGTTGGTAAAACAACTACTGGTCGATTGTTATAAATGTATATAAAGTTCAAAATCAGCTTTTGTGGAAACACATTGATGGCTAAACATTTCCCGTGATGGAAGAGAGTTGTTATATATTGTCACAATACTGTCACCTATAGATTCATAAACCGCAAATATTCAAAATCCGGTTACTCAAACAAAACTTGAACTCTTGGAGTCTATATA
>NW_015506057.1:7015-14503 GCF_001515645.1 Sinocyclocheilus grahami | reverse complement strand
TATATATATATATATATATATAATAGTCAACATTTGAAGTGGATCATAAAAGTTAATCAAAGTTGTCCTAAGACAAGAATGGATATTGTTTTGGTTTTAGGACAACTTTGATGAAAGGTTTTGAACCACTTCAAATGTTGACTACTGTACATATATACATATACATACATACATACATACATACATGCATACATATACATACATACATATTTCTATAGATAGATAGATACCAGTCAAGTGATTTTGAACAGTAAGATGTATAATGTTTTTTTACAGAAGTCTCTTCTGCTCACCAAGTCTGCATTTATTTGTTCCAAAATACAGCAAAAGCAGTAATATTGTGAAATATTTTTACTATTTAAAATAACTGCTTTCTGTTTGAATATATTTTAAAATGTAATTTATTCCTGTGATTTCAAAGCTATTATAGACATTAATACTTTTATTTAGCAAGGATGCTTTAAATTGACCATGATAAAGAAACTTATAACGTTACAAAAGATTTCTATTATCTTCTGAACTTTCTATTCATCAAAGAAACCTGAAAAAATTCTACTAAGCTGTTTTCAACATAATAATAAATGTTTTTGAGCAGCAAATCAGCATATTAGAATGATCATGTGACACTGAAGACTTGAACAATGATGCTAAAAATTCAGCTTTGAAATCACAGGAATAAATTAAATTTTAAAATATATTCAAATAGAAAGCAGTTATTTTAAATAGAAAATTTTTTCACAATATTACTGTAACGTGGGAGGCGTGACAACGGCATTGAAGATCCAAGTGCAGGCTTTATTACAAGAATGGTCAAAACAAGCAGGGTCAAACAGCAGTAAACAGGTATAATCCAGGGCAGACAAAAGAGTAATCCAATAAAGGAGCAATGGTCAGGACAGGCAGCAAACGATCAGAAAACAAGGAACAGTCCAGGGTCAAAACAAGGCAAGGCAACAAGGAACTAGAAACACTGGAGACACAGGAACGCTACAGGCTAACAATACTGAGCAATGAGTGTGAGTAAAACCATGCTTTAACCCTTTAACCCTTTAATCCCTGAGGGCATTTTGCATTTTGAGTGACATACACAAAAATAATGACTCATAACTCAAAGACTGTAGCAAGGAGAGTCAAAAGGTTGGTATCGTTTGATAGGAATCTTTCGGTACTTTCAGTGGAAAAACAATTATTTCATTTGGACATTCTCCTGCTGAGAAATAGCTGATAAAAATGTAAGAAAAATTTGAGTGCTCAAGAGAAATTTTTCATATCCGTCTTATTTGACAGTCAATATCTAAGGTAAGAGGAAAATTACTTTTTGATGATGTTCCCCAGCATGTTCGCTGTATTTTTTTTTCAAATTTTTTGGTGATAGCATAAAGTATCCAAAAGTTACAGTATTTTGTAACAAAACAGGCCTTTTTGTTTAGGTCTTGACTCCCTGAAGGAATTTTCAAAACTGTTGTTTTCTGAGTGCCATACACAAAAATAATGACTCATAACTCCAAGACCGTAGCAAGGAGAGTCAAAAGGGAGATATCGGCTGATAGAAATTTTTTTTTATTTTTATGGGGGAAAAAAATCTTTGCATTTGAATATTCTCATGCTGAGAAATAGGTGATCAAATGTAAGAAAAATTAGTGCGGTCAAGGGAAATTTTTCATATTCTTATTTGACGTTCAATATCTCATGAAAGAAATAAGGTAGGAGAAAATTTAATTTTTTGTGATGTTTCCCAACATGCGTGCTATTTGTGAATTATTTTTTTTGGTGATATCATGAGGTAATCAAAAGTTACAGCATTTGGAACCAAGGTAGCCCTTCTCTTAGCCCTTTACAGTTTTGAAATTGTTGTTTTGAATTTGAAGTAATGCCTCACTCAAGTTTAGTCAAATCCCCCCAAAATTATACTTGTTTTATTCTACTTGATGACACCTTTCAAATGACATATGACACATGACTATCCGAGCTGTATGATGTTTCTGACATATTAGAGTACATGGCACAAAAAACATATTTTGTAAATTATGATTTTTTTTTAAATTATTTATCAGCAAATAACTCGAGTTAATCAAAGTGGCTACATGCATTGTAAAGCTCAGACTCTTAGCTTTCAAATGATATCCATTTTTTGTTGGGCAGTGGTTTGAAAAATATGATTAATGATATTGTAGTGGAGGGGGGGCGTCCCGCCCGCAGTACACTTAGGTTTAGAGGGACTGCTTAGCGCTCCTTAAGAGTTGATCAAAATAATTACATTCTAAGCTTTAAAATGATACCTATTTTGTGTCATTCCATTCAGGGGTTGCTTAGTAATTTTATTTAGAATTTTTTTCGTGCGGGTGGGACACCTCGGGTTTAAAGGGTTAAATAGGGTGAGACTGATGAGCAAACAAGACAGGTGAATGCAATCAGAGATGATGAGTCTGGCAAAGGATTATGGGAAATGTAGTCTGGGATAGAGTGGCAAGAGTCAAAGGTGGAGTGCCCTCTAGTGGAGTTCATAGGCACTAATCGTGACAATTACTGCTTTTGCTGTATTTTGGATCAAATAAATGCAGGCTTGGTGAGCAGAAGAGACTTCTTTCAAAAACATAAAAAAATCTTACTTTTGACTGGTAGTCATTAGGAAAAACAATTTATGTGTGAATAAAAACTATCAACAGCACTAACAGTGTAGACATATTGTGCTGTTTACAATTCCTTTGTAAAAAAAAAAACAGAACTTTCAATTCTGCATAGTTTTGTATTTCAATAAAACAACTCGACTTGTGAATTTATACAGATTTGTCATGCAAAATAATTCTAGATAAGTATATTTCAGTAAAACCTTTGTCTAACTTACCTTGACACGTAAACCTTGACGCCCTGGCAACTATCCATCAAATAAAAGCTTGGTTGTTGATGTGCCTCGCCTCGCCTCGCCAGGCAGCTGCATTGATGGGAGGAGTGAAATAAGGGCAGTGACGGACACTTCTCGTAATCGTTAAAATTTTGCTAATAAATTGGATGTCATTTAAGTTCTGTTGCTTTTATATTAAAATAAATCTAATGAACAGGAAGAGTGGGACGGTTGCAATACTTTTTGCATTTCCTTAAAATTCTCAAAGACTGTATTGGAAAGCCAAAATTTGAATACATTAGAGCCACAACTCACAACTTTCAAACCTGTTTTATGGAGTGAGTACTTGTCTACAGAAAATCTTTTCCGAAAGTCTTTTCAAAGTCATTTATCAGCTGAACAATCAGCATGTTGTTAAACAGCAGTACAATTCAAAGAATCACTGAAGCAGTATACCAGTATATTTGACAAAAGCAGGCAAGGTTTAGAACTGGAATATCCTGAATTAACCACATTTTTGTGCTATGACAGATACTTGAACAAACTCAAGAATGGAGTAACACACTTCACCGAGCATCACTATGGAAGATTCTCAGGCATTATGGGATACCACAGAAATTAGTCAATGTAATCAAATCAATATTAGAACATTTTAAATGCAAAGTCATCCACCAGAACCAGATATCTGAAGCTTGAATGTCTAATTCTGTAAATCAATAAGGGAAAAAATAAGGAGATCCAGTGGACACTCACATTGATGTTGGAAAACAATGCTGACAACACTGGGTTTCTCTCAAGCAGACACCAAGATGTGCAGCAGAAGGTCAAAGTATTTTAGAGATAGACAGCATCATCGGCCTCAAAGTCAACAGCAAAAAGATACTAATGAAAATTAACTCCAGAGTTGAAACAGTGGAGCAGTTTGTCTACCTTAATTGGCAGCACAATTACACTTGATGGTGACAAGAAATAAACAATAGGATCATCAAAGCAAACCAAATGTATGCTATGCTCAAACCCATATGGAGGTCCACCATATTAAATACAAATACCGAAATCAAGATTTCCAAGAGCAAAGTGCTCAACCATACTCTTGTACGGCTCTGAATGTTGGAAGACTATTACTGCCATCGAGAGTAAGCTTGATCTCTTCCAAACCAAATGCCTCCAGTGCTTATTGAAGATCTTTTGGCTCAATACATCACCAGCGGTCATCTCCTGAGCAGAGCAGGGATGCAAAACATCTCATAAGCCATACAGCTGCACCGCTGGAGAGACTTAGTCATGTCTGCAAAAAGACACCCAACTCTATACTCTGGACAGAACAGTTTATACGCAACCATCTCTGCTTGGAATGAGTTTCCCCACACGACCTATAGGCCATTGGTCTCGTGGTAGGTTAGGGTCAGTTATCATTACCACTGTATCCAGGCAAAGAAGCGTCCCGGCGCCCCATGAGAAGCATATTTGGTGTTATAGGGTCGGGATTAGTCACGTCAGCTGAAACGTATCCTAGAGGCTTAGAATTAAGAATACCTTCCACTTCAACTAGGATGGTGTGAAGTACGTCTTCTGAAAGTGATTGAGTTCCCACAGCAACCTGGAGTGCACTCTTGATGGAACGAATCTCCCGCTCCCATGCTCCTCCGAAGTGTGGCACATTAGGGGGATTGAAATCGATCTGGTAATTTACCAGTTGTTGTTGAAGCTGCGGTTCCAATTCCTTGAAAGCTGTCCAGAGTTCCCTGTCAGCTCCTTTGAAATTCATGCCTTGATCTGAAATTATTTCTGCTGGTTTGCCTCGCCGGGCAATGAACCTGCGGAGGGAAGGCATCTGTATCCAGTGAATTAAGGAGATCCAAATGAATGGCACTTAAAAATCACTTCCCACCATTTCTCATTTCATCTGCCTATCTTGGTAATGCATGGCCCGAAACAGTCAACACCTGTTGAGAAGAAAGGTGGGCAGAAGATGCGGAGGTGAGCCTTTGGCAAATCTACCATTTGAGGAACTTTAGGCTGTGCTCTCCATCTTTGACATTCTGGGCAGTGAAGTTGGTACTTTTTAATGACTTGTCGACCTCTCAAGATCCAATACTGTCTTCTGATTTCTACAAATAATCTTTCAGAGCCAGCATGTAGCAACCGTCCATCATAGTCTTTAATAAGAAGCATGGTAGCGGGATGACGAGGGTCAAGGACAATAGGATGGATATCAAGGTCACTTGCCTGCTGTAACTGCCGTAGCCTCCCACCTACTCTGATGAGGTCTGTTGTTTGGTCCAGCTCTGGTACTAGATTTTTGAGTTTGCTGCTGATATGACCTGGCTGGCCTGCTCTTAGAGAAACAAGCTCTTCTGAAAAACTTTGTGCTTGGCAGGCTCGCAGGAGAATAGCTTCTGCTTCACGGTAACTGTTAATCAATTGAGTCTGGTTTGGCTCTGCCCCCCCGTGGCATTGCTGATGTACATCCTCGACCAGGTCCTTCCATGAACCAAACTGGTTTGCATCGGAATATTCTGTGGTACTGATGCAAAACTGCAGAATGTCAGACCTTTCAGTTCATTGGACTTAGATGGCTGAGTGATGTGTGGTCTCTTATGCCATTTATCTGGAGCTTGCAAAAGGAAAGATGGCCCGTTACTCCACCTGCTGGGTATAGTAAGCTCTAGAAGTGTTTTGCCTCGTGTCAAGTCGTCAGCTGGGTTATTAAGTGAGTCGACATAATGCCATGATCGCTGATCTGTCAGTTCCTGTATTTCTGATACACGAGTGCCGACAAATACCTTGAACCGGCATGACTCCGACTGTAGCCATTCTAGGACAGTTGTAGAGTCTGTCCATAGTGTGGTCTGTTGCAAGTAGGATGACAATTCTGCCTGGATTAATTTTGCCAGCTGTGCTCCGGGCAGTGCTGCGCACATCTCTAACTGTGGCATGGTCTGTTGACGTTTAGGGGCCACTTTCAACCTGGCCATAATGAATGAGACATTGGTGAGGCCCTCATGAGTTGTAGAAAGGTATGCTACCGCTCCATAAGCCCTTTCTGACGCATCACAGAAAACATGGAGGTGATGCTCAAGTCCGGGATAATCCATTGCTTCGGGAACATAACAATGTGGGATTGAAACTGTGCTGAGATGTGGTAATTCACTCTCCCAGACATTCCAAGACTCACGCAGATCTGCAGGGAGGTCTGGGTCATCCCAGTCTCTTTTCTTTGACCATAGCTGCTGTATGAGAATCTTGGCTCTGGTGGTATAAGGCGTAATGAAACCCAAAGGGTCATACTGACTCGCTAGTATCTTGTAAACTGTAAGCATTGTCAGTGCTGAACGCTCAATAGGTCGTTATCTGTAACCCAGTGTGTCTGTTCCACAATTCCAGCAGAGTCCTAATGTGGGTTCTTGAAGGTCACACCGATTGTGTTTCAGCCACAGTTCCATGTCCTGGGACCTAGAATCAGATGATAAGTGAGCCACTACTGATGACCGGTTGCTCGTCCACTGCCTAATTTCAAATCCACCATCTGCCATTATTGCCCACAAGTTATCCACTCTAGTCTTGGCTGCTGCAGCAGTAGGTAGACTCTCCAGACAGTTATCAACATGGAAACTGGATTCGACAGTCTGGATTAGGTCAGAAGTGCTGCGTGGGTGTTCTTTGATGTGCTTTTGTAGTGCATAAATAGCACAGCAGGGACTACTGGCTGTCCCGAACGTCAGCACCTGCCATTCATATACTTGCGGTGGAATCTCTCGTTGCAAATCCCACCAAAGGAATCTCAGTAAGGGTCTGTCTTCGGGTAACAGGCGAACCTGGTGAAACAACCTCCGTGAAGTTGGCCCCCCACCCAACGCAAAAGTGGCAAAAATAGTCTCAATCGTTTGTGCTCCGTTTGTGCTGGTTTGTGCTGTAAAAATTTTCGTTTGTGCTGCTTTGGTTTGTTAGATATAACATATTTATTTAAAGGTCATTCTCAGGTCACTCAGCCCCCCCACCCGCTCCAAATTCACCCGAAATAGTCTCGTTTGTTTGTGCTTCGTTTGTGCTGGTTTGTGCAGGTAAAAGTTTAGTTTGTGCTGCTTTGTGGAGATGTGACACTGCGCGTCGATTTGGAGAGCACCAGACATCAGTTGGACAGGTTTGAATATTCCACTCAGCAGCTCTGCCCTCTGTATGTAGGCCTGTGCATTCAGACCCTTTGTGGTGATGGTTTTCACTAGCTGGAGGAGGTTGTTGGAGTCCTCACAACAAACAATATTTGCAAAGGTGACACTATCACAGAAAGCACAACATAAGCATTGACAAAAAGCATCAAATGCACATGTGTTCAGCACAGATATTCTTGATTTCCTGAGTTTAACAGGCTGTTGATTATTTCCATTTTTCAACAGTTCCACTTTCAGTCTTTTCCCCCTCACAGATGGATCTGCATGGAGCCATTCAGGACAAGGAGAGAGGTATGAATTCCTCTTTCTCTTTTTGGGTGGAAGAGCTAGGCCTCTCCAGTTTTCAACAGGGTCTTCATCTGTTGGATGGATGATTGTGACAATGTCAGACTTCCCAGAACAGGAAGCATCCATTTCTGGTTTTACACCTTCACTGCAAGTTATGGTTGGTAGAGGATTGGCTTCTTTGACGAT
>NW_015506057.1:0-6603 GCF_001515645.1 Sinocyclocheilus grahami | reverse complement strand
CACAAACAAACACAGGTATTTGGGGTAAATTTGGAGCGTGTGGGGGGCTGGTGACGTCATCGACCCGGAAATTAAATGTCTAATATTTAAAAAACTGAAGCAGCACAAACGAAAATTGTTACGGCACAAACCAGCACAAACGAAGCACTAACAATTGAGACTATTTTGGGTGAGTTTGGAGCGTGTAGGGGGGCTGGTGACGTCATTGCCTAAAACATAATGTTTAATATTTTAAAAAACAAAGCAGCACAAACAAAACTTTTACCTGCACAAACCAGCACAAACGAAGCACAAACAAACAAGACTATTTCGGGTGAATTTGGAGCGGGTGGGGGGGCTGAGTGACCTGAGAATGACCTTTAAATAAATATGTTATATCTAACAAACCAAAGCAGCACAAATGAACATTTTTACAGCACAAACCAGCACAAACGGAGCACAAACGATTGAGACTATTTTTGCGACTTTTGCGTTGGGTGGGGGGCCAACTTCACGGAGGTGGTGAACCATACCCTTGATGTCTCCACTGATTGCAACACTGTGCTGTCGAAATCGCAGTAGGACCCCAAGGAGGGATGGTCCCAGGTTTGGTCCTGGCAGAAGCTGCTCATTGAGGGAAGTACCCTTGTATACAAATGAACAATTGAACATCAGATGTGCCTTTCCATTATGGTAGACAAGGTGATGTGGCAGATTCCAGGACTCCTCGGATTCATTAGCCATGATCTCTTTTACATAACCTGCTTGAATCAGTCTATTCATGTCACCTCGATAGGTGGCTGCCTTCTCTGGTTGATCTTTGAGTCTCCTTTCGGATATTGGCAAGCACGGATTCATGAGGAGCATTCAGCTTGGGGGAATCGTCAGTTCTTAATAAGGGAGTGGCATAGCGTTGAATTCCGCCGATTAACACCCTACGCGTCTTGCTGTCTAGGGTCTTAATAGACTCTTGGTCCTGTTTAGAACGAGTTGGCAGCTTTTCACTGTGGTAAGGTAGAGAATCTAGCTGCCACAGTCGCTCAACATCTCTATAGAGGGTATCATATGCTGATACGATTTTGAAGACCTTCAGGGCCTTGAAGAGCCCAGCCTAGTTTTGTACGGACTGCAACTGGTCCAACCTGAGTGCCTACATGAACACTGGAGGGCTGAGCATTCTTGAATGACTGCAATGGAATATCTCTCAAGTGGGCATATAGACATTGAAGAGCATTGACTGGGTAGCTCTGTTCCACTAGATCTAATCCATCTGCAGTGAATGCATTCTGGATTCTGTACCTGACTCCTGGATTAGTTCTGGAGGACACATAAAAGGTAACAACTGAGCCAGCTAGGAATGTGAAATCAGGACGGATAGTGCGTAAGGCTAGGGTTTCCTCTTTCCCTTCCAGCTGAAGCTGTTGAGCAGCAGCAGGTAAAAGCATGGTACGTTCAGCCCCGTCATCTAATATTGCGAAGGTCTCAATTGTTCTGTCCTTATTATGTAGAAGCATATGCACAACTTTCAGTAGTACTCAACCTGAGGTACTGGAAGGTGTGAGGTAGATCCTACTGTTTAACGCACTGGTGGGCTTAACCTTGGCTCGCTATTCAGCGATTCCATGGAGGACTTGGAGATGTATCTCCCCACAGATTCCACATGGTTTCTTTAGGTTACAGTCCTCTGGACGGTGGGAACGGCCACATTTCGAGCATCGTTTCCCTTCTGCTATCCATTGCATGAGGTTTTCTGTAGATTGCTCCTTTATTTCAGCGCACTGGGTTATGTAATGCTCTTTGCTGTGGCAGAATCGACAATGGACTTTGGATTTCTTCCATTGAGAGGGCTGAGGTGCCTTGACTATTTGAGGCTCTGTGCCATGATAGACTGAAGCACCCTGTCCTTTTAATCGAGTTGAAGCCCTTCCCTGAAGTGAGTAGGAGGATTTCTCTTTCTGATAACATTCAACTAGTCTACTGGATAGACGCTGTTGCTGAGCTTTACCCTGCAGCCAACCAGAGAAGTCCTGAAGATTGTATGGATTGAGACTGGCGACATTCAGCTTGCCTTGCATCTGTAGGAACTCAATTAAGTTTTCTCTGAGATACTTGGGAAGTTTGCTGAGGAGCCTGTCTACATGGGAACAACAGCTGAGTTCAATGCCTCTCGGGCCCTCCAGGGACAGCAACATACTCACAAGAAGATGAACCCTTAGGGCAAATGACTGGAAACTACTAGCATCACTGACTTTCACATCTGGAGCGTTGAGTATGGCTGCTATTTCGCTCTGTGCTCATTGATGTGGCTGTCCATAATGCAACTGTAGAGCCTGCATTGCCGCTGTATATGGCAGAGCTTCATGTCGACAAGACTGTCCAATCATTTGAGCCTCTGATATCATTATTTGATATTTGTATTTTTCTGACAGCTCAGGATGAGAGTCTAGTAGATTATCCAAAGCTAGTTTCAGATTGGTGAAATCCCTTTCACTGTCTACAGCAAAGTCTGGTATGGAAGGTTTTGGTGCTCCATATAAATTAATGGGAGGTGGAGGAGCTGCCTGATAATTGCCATACTGTGGCCAAGTTACTTGTCGTGCTGGGTAGTGATCACCGTGTGCATCAGGATAATTGGGCTGACAGTCAGTATAAACCAAAGGTACAGGGTGTTGCATCTAATGTAATCCAGTTGGAGGATTAGTAGCACATTGCTGCTTGGACCAAAAGGGGGCACCCTCAACTCCTAAGCACCTTCTAAGTTCAGGAGGTGACTTATCTTCATATTGCCTTTGTGGGAGTAACTGTCCTTGTAGAGCAGTATCAGGAGCTGCAGGGAATTGTGGAGACACAAAGCATGATGATGGTTATGAGTGGACTGAACTAATTTCCTTCAGTCGAAGTGTTTGATTGGCAGATTGAGCTCTTATGATACCATGGGCCACGTTCTGCATAACTGGAACATGTGAAATCGGAGGTAATTCGGCTCTCCTTTGTTTAGGGCTCATTATATCAGGCTGAGATTCTGGAAAGTCAGCTGGTGTCTTTGTGAAGTGTGGAGCAGTCGAGGAAATCAGGGGAAAGTACTCCCTTCTGAGATGCTATACCAGCTTCTTGGAGTGAGAGGTTGTCTGCTTCCTCCTCCAGTAGGAAAGCATTAATGCGTTTTAACATATCCTGTCGACGCTGCTGCCTTTTCTCATAAAGAGACAGTCTGCTCGTAAGCTGTGCAATCTCAGCTGACTCCTCCCTCTCAGCTGCAGAGATGTTCTCCATCAATTCTCTCAGGGACATTTTATCCTTTGATTGGACCTGTTCTGCTTTACGTACTGGTGTAGACATACTCGGTGAGGATGCTCTTTTAACTGCAGAAGGCTCTGGCTGTTTCCAGTGAGCATGGTGGGAGACTAGTTGACCTTGGAAAATTATAGTCCACAACATAGTCTTCCAGATGCTTAGGAATCTTTCTCACTGGTCTGGACTGGACAGGTTAACATCAGGCAATGACATATCTGCAGTAGTCAGCATCTGGCTCGAAGGACCATGTTCTGATTTAGGATTTATAGTTGGATCGATGTGCACTGACCGCTACATTATTCTTGTCAGAGAACTCAGTCATGTCTCAATGATAGCCTTTTAATGATTGCTCTGGCATCAACATAGATGGACATGTGCAAGGTTTTATAGAACAATAAAATAAAAAAAATAATTAGCAGATGAATCACTTAAGTGTTACATAATAGATATAAATAATAAACAAAAGTATCTTCTACTTATACAAGTCAAAGTGATCGATCGCTATATTTAACTTCAAAGGATTGACGGCATATAATACAGCGTGTAATTCACGTACGGTAAATGGCTCACATTAATATAAATAAATATAAACTTAGAAACAGTATCTGCAACAAATATACTTGCAATATAACATTAATATTACAAATAACACTGGACTTACTTGTCCGTTACTCATACAATGTCCTTATAATGCAAGCAATCCAGAGAACTTTCCAGTCAGAATGGCTGATGCAACTCTATAGCGCTACGCTTATTTTCAGTCTATTAAATCAGCGTAGGCTCCGCAACTGCGCAGGTTGTGCACTATTCCATTACGGGCAGCTCTGATTCTGTGCACATCTTCGTCATTACGTTAAACATGGAGAATTCGGAACACTCAATATGAACAAACACAAAGCACATGCTATTTTACAGTAGTGTCCTTTTAATGAGTGAAGTAGACGAGGTAAGGTAAGGTATTACTTCTGAGGTCACGTTAAAGGAGCAAAAGATTTTTCACAAAGAAATGAACAGCACTTTTGAGAAATATCACACTCAATGTCGATGAAGACTACATACTTTTATTCTACATGGTGCGGTCCCTCTTATGGGTTGCCGCCATGTTGAGATCACATGATCTCCAGCTGTGTCAAGCAAATAGACTGCTAATAATAATAATAACAATAATAATAATATTTAATTTATGCAGTGCTTTCAGCCAGTGCTCAAGGCACTTTACAAAGCAAAATCATAAAAATGCATGTAGACAAAAGCAAATCAAACGATATAACAACAAAACATTACTGACACAATAATGGAGCCTGAGTCAACATCCTCAAACTGATCCAAAATGTATGAGTATAACTAGAAAAAAATGGCAAAAATGTCCATTCTCTGCTGGGGGGTGATGAAACAAGCTCAACAAGAAGTCTTAACAGCTCAAACACCCTACAAATAACACACACAAAAACCAATAATAATTGAGATTTAATCCAAGAATGTGATGTAGCAGCAGTTAGTAAACAAACTTCATACATCCTGCCCAGTAGGTGTCAGTATAATGTCCAAAAACAATTATACAATTAATAAAGACAGCTAATGTAAGCAAAAATCCTGCACCTCATAAGTGGTACGCAGGTGCGCATGTGCTACCAAAATAAAAAATAAGTTCTGACATCGCTGTGTAAATCGCATTTGCGTACCGACATGGTTGACAGCTGTCAATGCACAATTACCGTTTTAGATCGACAAACTGTAATACTGTATAAGATTTCTATTCAAACTGAATAGATAAATAAATCTAGGCTACCCGCTGCCGTTTTCAAAGCACAACGCAAAACTGTGACATTTTATTCACTGATGCGCTTCAGTCGGCAGCGCTAAACCCGGAAGTGCATATACTTTCCAGCAACCCGCCAAAATAAAAGCCTGCTGATTTTAAGTTTGAAAATGATGAAAATTCATCTTTAAAAAAAAGTCATTAGCATTTTATTTTTAAGTTTACTATAAAATAGTTGTATTTGTATTTAATACTCCCTTTGTATTTTAAAATATAATAGTATTATCACACTTTATTTAGTTTATTTTATTTTAAAAAAGTGCAACAATAGTATCACTAAGATTATTTTTTTTATATATATATATATATACAGGTGCATCTCAATAAATTAGAATGTCATGGAAAAGTTCATTTAT
Source organism: Sinocyclocheilus grahami (assembly GCF_001515645.1). Classification (NCBI taxonomy): domain Eukaryota; kingdom Metazoa; phylum Chordata; class Actinopteri; order Cypriniformes; family Cyprinidae; genus Sinocyclocheilus; species Sinocyclocheilus grahami. The sequence continues at coordinate 1,155 of NW_015506057.1, read as the reverse complement.
TTCAGTCATTCAACTCAAATTGTGAAACTCGTGTATTAAATAAATTCAATGCACACAGACTGAAGTAGTTTAAGTCTTTGGTTCTTTTAATTGTGATGATTTTGGCTCACATTTAACAAAAACCCACCAATTCACTATCTCAACAAATTAGAATAATAAAAGCCTACTGATTTTACGTTTGAAATGATGAAAATTCATCTTTAAAAAAGAAGTAAATATTAGCATTTTATTTTTAAGTTTACTATAAAATAGTTGTATTTGTATTTAATACTCCCTTTGTATTTTAAAATATAATAGTATTATCACACTTTATTTAGTTTATTTTATTTTAAAAAAGTGCAACAATAGTATCACTAAGATTATTTTTTTTATATATATATATATATACAGGTGCATCTCAATAAATTAGAATTCCACTACATTCTAATTTATTGAGATGCACCTGTATATAGTTGTATTTAATGGGTTACACTATGTGCAGTGTGAGGACCAAACCAAATCTCCAGGTTCTCTTTATGAGAACCAGGCTGAAAAAATTATGTGCACCCCCGTTTAAAACATCTCAATGATACTTCGGGAGATTTACTTAAAAATTTGAATAAAATTAGAAAAAGTAGCAAATATATTCAAATTTCATAAGAAAAAAAATCTGTTTTCCCAACATTTAATTAAAAAGGTGAATGACACAAAAAGAGTTCAGAGACTATTTTTTTGTAGTGTTTCTTGAACTGGAGTTTTAAAGCTTGAATAAACTTCTTCGACAGCTAGATCTGCTGATAGCCCCTGCACAAACAAAACAAAGATTTCTGGTCAAAATGATGCAAGAAAAACAGACACATACTGTATATATATATATATATATGCATTACTGACAACATACACAAATATAAACAAATTAGCATAGATGCAACAGAATCACAGACCATTTAATATAACATCAACCATCATATAATTGTAGCTGTAATGACAGACAAACAATGTTCAGCTTGCAAACCGTAACCTGCAGCTTCAGGTTATTTTGAGCAGCCAATTTCCTTTTAGTGCACATAAAGTACTGCATTGTTTGAATTAAAGGAACAGAAAAAAAATATTTTATAAAAATGTAACATGTAAAAGCATCACAGGAATAAATTACATTTTAAAATATATTCAAAT
>NW_015506056.1:463252-464449 GCF_001515645.1 Sinocyclocheilus grahami | reverse complement strand
AAAAAATGAAATATTGATATGTGAAAACTACACAAGTTCTAGTAACAATCTGCTTGACACTCCAACATAGTAGATGGCAGTATTGCACCTTAATGCTGGTTGCCACCCATCATAAAACAGACAAAAATTAACTTTTTGTATGCTTTTGTGCAGTTATGGTTACAAACTCACTCTCTGCCTTCCTACACTCGTATTTAAAGTGTGATAAAAAGATGAATTTGAGTGACATTGTTTTTCCAAACTTCTATAGATATAGCAATAATATTATTGTGTAGTCTTTTGGCCATGTTCATCATGCAGTGAAAACATGACACCATGACACCTTCCTCTTCTGCTGGTAAAATAGTCATACGATAACTAATATCATCACTGCAACACACAAACACACGCAGCATTAGCTCCTGCTCTGGTTTTGGTTTGCACAGAACAGTGCAAGTTTTTTGGAATGAAGCTCAGTTTGTTTGCTTTTCCCAATCATTTAATACCTCCAGACACAACGAGAATATCATGTCATTGCATCTTGTTAATTGAGGTGTGTTTTTTTTGTCTCTAGTTGGACTTGCCTCTAGGTTTTCCATTCTATAAGTGGATGCTGAGGCACGAGTCCTCCGTCAGCTCTCATGACCTGGTCAACATTGATCCTGGTGTCGCCAAATCCATCCAGCACCTGGAGGACATCATCCGCCAGAAGAAGAGAATAGAGCAGGACCGATCACACGTGAGCACTGGCCGCTAACTACATGACACATGGAGACATGAAACATTCAAAACCAACCAACACCTGGACTGTTTTTTTGTATTGTAACTGTCTGTATTTGTCAGACACGGGAGACCCTACAGCAGGCCTTGGAGAGTCTCAACATGAACGGCTGCTCGGTGGAAGATCTGGGCCTGGACTTCACTCTGCCTGGATTCCCAAACATCGAGTTGAAGAAAGGGGGCAAAGACGTGCCAGTCACCATTCACAACCTGGAGGAATACCTCAGAGTAGGGAACTGAATAACCTGACACGTCATCATTTGTATAGCCTGAATAAACCGCTCTTACTTCACCGCCTCTTGTTTCGTCTGTCTGTAGTTGGTGGTCTACTGGACACTCAATGAGGGCGTCTCTCGGCAGTTTGAGTCGTTTAGGGAAGGATTTGAGTCTGTCTTCCCTCTGCATCACCTGCAGTACTTCTATCCTGAAGAGGTGAGC
>NW_015506056.1:461121-461522 GCF_001515645.1 Sinocyclocheilus grahami | reverse complement strand
GCTAGTTGATGCTAGTTGACCATATTCAAAGCCATTGGTTCTATCCAGCCAGAGGGCATCAGACACGTTTCATATTTAGAGCTGATGATAGTACAAAACATTATTTTCATTTCATTTGTCTCCTAGCATTGCTTTTGTGCAAGTTTGCATTTTCAATGACTTGATGTCTGGTAGTGTATGATGGCCAGTTCTCTCCGTAACTAAAGTGTTTAGTTGTGTTTTAAAATGTGAACAGATTTTCAGGTTGTGTAGTGTATTCTTTCTGTGTAATCACACGTCACACGAACTCTTGAGTAACATCCCTGGCTGTATAAATGACAGATTTGGTTGTGTCTGTAGCCGTGCAGTGCGGTTCCTGTTTGAGGTGCTGAGCAGTTTTGATGCAGAGCAGCAGAGACTTT
>NW_015506056.1:454555-461111 GCF_001515645.1 Sinocyclocheilus grahami | reverse complement strand
TCACAGGCAGCCCCAGACTTCCTGTCGGAGGTGAGGAACCATTTCAATCCACAGAGCATCAGCCGTCAGGGAGATATTCTCAGATAACGTGGCCTCCATCTTTGTTTTCTTCTCAGGATTCCGGAGTTTAAACCCTCCCCTCACCATCGTTCGGAAGACGTTCGAGTCGACGGAGAACCCGGACGACTTCCTTCCGTCGGTGATGACGTGTGTGAACTACCTGAAACTGCCGGATTACTCCAGCATCGAGATCATGCGCGAGAAACTGTTGATTGCTGCGCGCGAGGGCCAGCAGTCTTTCCATCTGTCTTGATCTCACCCTCCTGCACCCTCTCACTCAAAATGGCCTTTAATCAACTCACTGCAGAACCACACAAATCGTGACTTCTTCCTTTAGAGTTCCTCTTCCTCTTTCATTTTTTCTTTTCCTTTTTCTTTCCGTTTTTTTTTTTTTTAAACAAACACCCACACTGAGGAAAAATATGTACAGCCTACTTGTTTAAAGAAAAGCAGCTTGCAGAAACTAAACGATAGAACATAAGAGACTTCCTTTTGACTCCTGACCAGGAGGAAAGGGTGTTATGCGACTCGTCAGATAAAAAAAAAAAACGGAAGAAAACTTTTTTTTAAAGAAACGAAACTTCAGAGCAGATTATAAAATATATCAGTAGTTGAGAGATGTTCAAGCCGAAAAAAAGAGGAGAAAATCTGGGTGACGTTTTAAAACTTGCGTTGCTGTCTGATGTATCAAGAAAAAAAAGGGATGTTTTTTTTTTTCTCCTGGTGAATGACATCTTCACTGTGTGTTCCTGTTAGGGAGGGGGCATCCATCAAGCTGGCGAGGGTTCCTATAGCTCCAAAGATCATTTGTACAGACAAACATTTGCAGATTTTGCTTATTCGACACATTTGATAGAATAGCTGTGTGCTCTCCTCCCCAGTTTCCCCTCTGTTCTGTATTATACCCCCGAACGTCTTGTTACATTTTGGTTCCACTTTGTTTAATTTCTCTTGTGTCTCCTTTTTATTTGAGAGAATTTTGAACGTGTAAGAGAGTTCCAGTTGGTTGAATGCGGGTAGTGTTGGAAGTGTAGTATCTTTATTATATTATTATTATTATAATTATTATTATTATTTTGGTTTGTTTTGGTTTTTTTAACCCAAGTTGAAATTGTTTTCTGGCCGACATTTCACATAAAGTGTCAGCTCCATGTTGAAAAGATGTTTCCATTGTGTTGGATGAATAGACTCCTATATGGTTATAGTAGTGTGCCTCTGCTGGACTTCTGGGGACTTGAGGTCTTAACGATGGGCCTGCTGAAGTTGCTTGGCTGGTGAAGCCGGGCTTTATTCCCGTAATGTAGCTGAGCACAAGAAATTCATTTAAAAGAATTGGCTGGTCTTATTTTATGGTTTCATGGCCAGATAGCATTTCAGAAAAAAAAAGAAAAAGTTCATTAAATAAAATAAAGTTTATATGCAGTTTTCACACCCGGTTTGAGGTGGGATTGCCTGCTTTTTTGTTTAATTTTCTATTGTTTCTTTTTTTCCTCTTGCTGTAGTTTATTTTTGCACTGCTGGCTTGGAACAAACCGTGGTGTGCTCTGCAGTCTGTGGCCAGGAGGAGGTGCTGCTGTGCGCTCTCCTGTCCTCATTGTTCATGTGCTGGTTTCTAAGATCTGCAATAATTTACTGCATCAGGTTCATGTTTTTACCTGAACATAAATAAAGTAATTGTTTGACTCAGTCTGTGCTGGTGTTGGTTAAAGTCTAAAATGAACCTTGTCAAGGGTCAAAAGCAAATGAGTAGTTGCCTCTAGTCAGTGAAGAGTATGATACTGAATGAGCAGTATATGAGTTTAAAGTACCCTGATGAAATAATTTAGCTAGTTACAGATATGACAGAAATGCAATTCATTTGCTGTATTTGAGCTATGAATATTGGTTTGTGTGCTTATTTGGGGAGGGTGTGCATTTGAAATGCCAACAAAAGCATCAGGCAGTAACTAATATGTGACCCTGGACCACAAAATCAGTCATAAGGGTCAATTTTTCGAAATTGAGATTTATAGAACATCTGAAAGGTAAATAAATAAGCTTTCCATTGATGTGTGGTTTGTTAGGATAGGACAATATTTGGACAAGATACAGCTATTTGAAAATCTGGAATCTGAGGGTGCAAAAAAAAAAAAAAATCAAAAGATTGAGAAAATCGCCTTTAAAGTTGTCCAAATGAAGTTCTTAGCAATGCATATTACTAATCAAAAATTAAGTTTTACGGTAGGGAATTTACAAAATATCTTCATGGAACATGATGTTTACTTAATGTCCTAATGATTTTTGGCATAAAAGAAAAATCTATAATTTTGACCCATACAATGTATTGTATGCTATTGCTACAAATATACCCCAGCGACTGGGTTTGTGCTCCAGGGTCACATATTAAGTTTTTTTCTGTACAATATAGTACATTTTTGTATTAATATTATTGTACTGTTAAAATTAATTATTAACAACATTAAGATTACAGTGCAAATATTTATGGCTGTCTTCATTTATTTGCTTTGAAACGTTCAACCATAGAGCTTTTATTCTGGTGGGAAAGCACATTGCAAATTTGGGAGGAATGTTGACTTGTGTTATGTTTTTCACATGCACAGCACTCGCAAAGATCAAGTTTGCGTGGAGCAAAATGAGCTAACGACTTTAACAAGGATTCATTTAGATGTCATTTATACAGTGACTTTGCATTATTTTACATTTGATTAGTGAATTTCAATGACCTGGTCTTTCAATTTCTTGTTAGACCTATTTGGAAAAGTCTCTTGATTGACGAAATTGGCACGACTTAAAGGAGAAGTTATTTTCTGAAAATGTACTCTCCCTCAGGCCATCCGAGATGTACTGTAAATGAGTTTATTTTTATCAAAACAAATTTACTGTAGCATTCTATCACTTGACCTCCAATGGATCCTCTGCAGTGAATGGGTGCCGTCAGAATGGGAGTGTTTGATCTGAAACATTAAAGTGACAAACATGCCAAAAAATAAGAAATCAGGAAGGGGGCCAACACCTATTCACACCACTGTGTCCGTATAGTGCGTGGCGTGGCGTGGGGGGACCATGTCAATATGTTCCTCAACATTTTAGTGTACTTGTTTACCAAGGAAACAACCAGAGTGAGATCATATCGTCGTCTGAAACAAAGAAAAATCAAGGTAAATATCTTGTAAGCAGTGTTTAGTTTTGTGAAACAAAAACATTCAAAAGGTTTACGGATTGTGTGTTTAGGATACAAAGAATGTCAAATGTAATTTCCACCACACAATGTTATTAAACCACTATGTATAATTTGATACGTGATGGAAATGTTGAAAAATGCGAATGTAACGAAGTCTCCCTCCAGGACCTCAGAAATGCACCTGTTGCTAAATGTGAGTCCAGCTCTGTCCACGCGGCGGCGGATCCCGCCCACAGCTCTCCGCTGACGGGGAAATACCACCGCGTCCTGCGGGAGAAGGTGTCGGGACCGTGAGCATCTCGCCGTGGACTCTTCAGAAAACCAACGTTTCGCATTCTTGTTTTCATATCGGCTGCAAAGCCACGGACTGCTGGACAGATAGAGGGTGAGTGACCTTGAGTATTTTGAGAGCCTGTATTTGCTCATATGATGCTTGAGGAATGTGTTTTGATATCAGCTTGTCCCAGCAAAAGTTGATCTGAGGGGTGCGAGAAACATCCATCTGCTTGCAATATGATTCCGAGAATTCATGCATGTCGATGTGTTCAAATTTGGACTTACGGACGCGGTCACTCTGAATACACACACAATCACGTGCAAAGGATCTCAATACAAAATTAATAATAGCCTTATTAAAGTTGTTGTGTTTGGCAGATATGGTTCGTATTCTAGCTTTAATGCGACATTGTGCGGTGCACTCTGTTGATGTGCGGCTACCGTCAGGCTTGAAGGATGAGTAAAGCACGGTGATCTTGAATTATAATTCATGTTGCAAGGTCTGCCTTTTTCAGTGAATTGATTGAACCGGTTCTTCGCGTTGTCATTAAGAAAGGCAAATGACTTTAATAACAAACTAGAAGAAATGTTACTAATAAAACGAATTGGAATAAAGTTTACCTCTGTGTAGCGGTTTTATCAGCACACTAAAACTACGACACACTGCTTTATTGCAACTCTTAGTCATTCTTGAGACGTGGGACAAAACGGGTCCAGCAAGGGTAACTGCTATTAGCTTTAAAAAATAGAAATATTTTACAATTTAAATGTCAGGAGGGATTAATAATAGAATGTATTTAACACAATTATCACCTTTTAATAAAATTCTCATCCAAATACACACACAAAATTATGATCTTTAAAAAAGCATCATATGACCCCTTTAATGTCCTCTCACTACATCTAAAACACTACATCACTACACCTTATCCACAGAGAAGGGTTCAATCATTCATATGCAATAAAATTGATAAAAAAAAGTTTTTAATGATGATAAATAGCTTGTTTTATCAAAAGCAACACTTAATAATATCTCATATCAAATCAAGGTTGTTGTTTTTTTTAATGACACATGCATGTTTCATAAGATTTTAAAGTTGCGTCCCCACTTTGTCAACACCGTCAGACATTCAATAAAATGTAATAAAATCAGAGAATATCAGGGACAGCTGTCACTCTAAAGGTCCCCTTTGCTACAGTTCACCTCTGCAGAGTACAGCAGTGTCAGACAGGCTCTGCTAATTTTTATAGTTTTAGAATATTTTAAATCCTAATGTTAATGTTTCCTGTGTCACAGCCATGATATGTCAACACCATCTTCCTATTTCTGAGGAAATTATTTGAAATATCGAGAATTTTATTCTCCTGAAGCAGGTTCCGTTAGCAACAGAAAAAAAGAAAACGGCTACTACATGAACTCCACTGGTTTTGTGAAAAATGTCAAATTTGTCAACACCGTCAGATGTCACCACCATAAGATCTTGTGTTCCAATGATATATCAAAATACTTCAATGTGACTCTTGAATAAAAGCTTTATAAACAATAACATACTCACTGTTTGTTGTGTTTGTTTTAATACAGTAATTGACTGATTCAATGTATTTGATTTAAAATTACTACAAATTCAGGTTTTCGTCACATCCGTCAGATGCGTCAACTCCGTCAGTTAAATATTTTGATAAGATTTCATTATGATATTTTATATTTGTTGTGCAATTATTGGTCATATGTGAAAGTGTAATCTGTCTGCTAACACCAGAATGTGTTTTGAAATGTTAAAAACATCTCGAATGCTGTTAAAGATAAAGTTGAAATTATATTACACAGTCCAAGGTAAAAAAAAAAAAGCACATTTTGTTAAAAGAGAAATGTTGGGAGGTTGTATCAAAGCATAGCTCAGTACATATGAGATACATATATGTAGTTTCATTTGTCTGAGTACAAGGTTTTATTTTTTTCAATTTTGCACCCTGTTTTGTCCCACTTCTCAAGAATGACTGGCGATGCTAGAGGTTTATGAACCGAATCATTGAATCGAACGGTGTTCAAAACACACAAATGAGTTGCACTAATTTTCACGGGCATTTCATCGAACATTCAGACTGGGATGAGGAGGCCGTGCAAGCTCATAGAAAAAGCGGGCTGATGAAGGAGAAATGTGTTTTTTTTTTAATTTTTTTTTTTTTATGTCCTAACACCGTACTAAACAACTTGCTGGTTAATTAAAACTTAATTCAAAGCTGGTCTCTTCACACAGACAGAGGTAACTTATGTGACTATGTGACTTCTAATTAGGGATGGGCGATACCCCTTGTTTTCGATACCGATATTTTTCAAGGCAGTATCGTCGATTTCGAGATTTCGATACTTATACCACTAAACTTTTAAATTATGAAATTTTATTAAATTCCCAAGAGTAAAATGGGTAATGAAAACCACTTAACTTTGTTTAAAATGCATTCTAACCGGTTTAATCCCAAATTTTTCCCAAACATGAAAATATCCAAATGATGTGTCATTAGTAAACCTTTGAAATCAATTTTTTTTATTTTTGTTTGGAAAAGTGTGTGAAATAGTATTTTATGGTCAGTCACAATTGCAACCGGCGGGATAATGTGTATACTGAATTAACATATTTCTGCAGTCTTAAAAATTGTTATATAGCTTAGCCCAGCTATTTTAAACTGTTGATCACATTCTAGGGTTACTATTATGCATTTAAAAAACCCTTATACAACATTGATAGGAATACTGAGATCAAATACAACCATCAGCGTATTTCAAAATTGTTACTTTTTGGTAGCATATATCATTTTATTTTTATATTAGTGCTACCAGTATTACAACATTAACATTCTAACTTATTTGTAACATTTGAACTTTTGATTTAGTGCAATATTTTGGACTGCCAGTGACAGGCTGTTGCATGCATAAAATGTAAAATTTTTATTCGGACAGTGTATGATTTCTATTAACATTACAGAATAGAACATGATCAATATTATCTTTCAACGTTCAATTTAAATAATTGTAATTGC
>NW_015506056.1:451735-453331 GCF_001515645.1 Sinocyclocheilus grahami | reverse complement strand
AATTTGTCAACACCGTCAGATGTCACCACCATAAGATCTTGTGTTCCAATGATATATCAAAATACTTCAATGTGACTCTTGAATAAAAGCTTTATAAACAATAACATACTCACTGTTTGTTGTGTTTGTTTTAATACAGTAATTGACTGATTCAATGTATTTGATTTAAAATTACTACAAATTCAGGTTTTCGTCACATCCGTCAGATGCGTCAACTCCGTCAGTTAAATATTTTGATAAGATTTCATTATGATATTTTATATTTGTTGTGCAATTATTGGTCATATGTGAAAGTGTAATCTGTCTGCTAACACCAGAATGTGTTTTGAAATGTTAAAAACATCTCGAATGCTGTTAAAGATAAAGTTGAAATTATATTACACAGTCCAAGGTAAAAAAAAAAAAGCACATTTTGTTAAAAGAGAAATGTTGGGAGGTTGTATCAAAGCATAGCTCAGTACATATGAGATACATATATGTAGTTTCATTTGTCTGAGTACAAGGTTTTATTTTTTTCAATTTTGCACCCTGTTTTGTCCCACTTCTCAAGAATGACTGGCGATGCTAGAGGTTTATGAACCGAATCATTGAATCGAACGGTGTTCAAAACACACAAATGAGTTGCACTAATTTTCACGGGCATTTCATCGAACATTCAGACTGGGATGAGGAGGCCGTGCAAGCTCATAGAAAAAGCGGGCTGATGAAGGAGAAATGTGTTTTTTTTTTAATTTTTTTTTTTTTATGTCCTAACACCGTACTAAACAACTTGCTGGTTAATTAAAACTTAATTCAAAGCTGGTCTCTTCACACAGACAGAGGTAACTTATGTGACTTATCTCATTCTAATTAGGGATGGGCGATACCCCTTGTTTTCGATACCGATATTTTTCAAGGCAGTATCGTCGATTTCGATACTTCTAAACTTATACCACTAAACTTTTAAATTATGAAATTTTATTAAATTCCCAAGAGTAAAATGGGTAATGAAAACCACTTAACTTTGTTTAAAATGCATTCTAACCGGTTTAATCCCAAATTTTTCCCAAACATGAAAATATCCAAATGATGTGTCATTAGTAAACCTTTGAAATCAATTTTTTTTATTTTTGTTTGGAAAAGTGTGTGAAATAGTATTTTATGGTCAGTCACAATTGCAACCGGCGGGATAATGTGTATACTGAATTAACATATTTCTGCAGTCTTAAAAATTGTTATATAGCTTAGCCCAGCTATTTTAAACTGTTGATCACATTCTAGGGTTACTATTATGCATTTAAAAAACCCTTATACAACATTGATAGGAATACTGAGATCAAATACAACCATCAGCGTATTTCAAAATTGTTACTTTTTGGTAGCATATATCATTTTATTTTTATATTAGTGCTACCAGTATTACAACATTAACATTCTAACTTATTTGTAACATTTGAACTTTTGATTTAGTGCAATATTTTGGACTGCCAGTGACAGGCTGTTGCATGCATAAAATGTAAAATTTTTATTCGGACAGTGTATGATTTCTATTAACATTACAGAATAGAACATGATCAATATTATCTTTCAACGTTCAATTTAAATAATTGTAATTGC
>NW_015506056.1:445051-451274 GCF_001515645.1 Sinocyclocheilus grahami | reverse complement strand
TTTTTTTTTTTTTTTTTTTTTTTTTTTTTTTCTGTCCTCTGATAAACATTGTTCAGGGCTGCCATTCCCAAAAGCGTTAATACTTTATGATACTTTTGGGAAACGCAGCCCTGTTTGAATGCACTGTCAGCAGTGAGTGAATGCTCTCTGTGATTTAATTGGTTCTGTCTTGCAACATTTGCGTGTGTTCAGATGAGCAGGAAAATGGTTATATCCTACACAATTACTCGCTAACAAAAAGGTTATTCGTCCAATTCAATGCATATTGTACGCATTATTATTATTATTATTATTCTTTTTGTTAAATAAACAAAACCACTGGTAAATAAAGTGCACCTTTAGTATCGATATTTTTTTGTTTGAGTTTCGATACTCGCGTCAGTATCGATATATCGATACTTCGGATCGATACGCCCATCCCTAATTCTAATGGTTTGATAGGAGTCTTTCTCTCCTCTCCCTGTTGAAAAAACCAGCATATGCTGGTTTTTTCAACAGGGAGAGGAGAGAAAGACTCCTATCAAACCATTAGAATTAGGGATGGGCGTATCGATCCGAAGTATCGATATATCGATACTTCGGATCGATACGCCCATCCCTAATTCTAATGGTTTGATAGGAGTCTTTCTCTCCTCTCCCTGTTGAAAAAACCAGCATATGCTGGTTAGGTATGTTTTGACACTGGGATGCTGATTTGTGCTGGTTTATGCTGGTCTTTTTGCTGGTTTGTGCTGGTCCTTTGCCAGCACATGACCAGCTTAAACCAGCATCCCAGTGTCAAAACATACCTAACCAGCATATGCTGGTTTTTTTCAACATGCAGTTGCTCACACAAGCCTTATATGTATATTACATTGTTCAATATAATGTGTATAAATAAAACGAAGGTTTTTTTTTTTTTTTAATGACAGGTTTACTAAACATATTTCTAATATTTGGTTGGAAGTAGCTATCGCTTGGCTGTTGTCGTTCATTTTTCAACATAAAATGTTGCTATGGCTTTCAGCATTTCACATTGTTAGCCAACAATCGACTCAATATTACATTGTTCACACACAGAATGATAAATAAGCTAGTTATGTAGCTACTCCCGAAATATCTGGACATGAAATATAATTTTTAATAGAAATAGAATTGAAATCGAAATTATTTTACAAATGTACCTTTTATTCTTAATAAATAATCCACTGCAAAGTGCAAAAAAAAATCAAGCCAATGTACTAAAGTTGAACAATATTACTGAGGTAATTTTCACATTAGATGGGGAAATTGTGAGTTTGCACTTAATTGGTTTGGGAAAAAATAAGCATGTATTAAACGAGAGATTAAGTTCGCAGTGTGATACGGGATACATAAAAGTGTCTGACTAATATACACCCTTGTCATGGACAGTGGTGAATTTGATGAAATACCTGACCGCTGGAATTAAAAAAATTCTGAATACACAGGTATACTGTTAGCGAACATCCCGATGGCGCCCCCAAACTGCTTTCCTCTCAGTTAACAAACACACAGCAAAAATGACTGTGGTGAGAAAACAGCAGTTAAGAAAGCATCTGATTATACTGACGTGTATATGTTTGGATCACTATACAATTCGACACTATCACTTTATTCAGTAGATCGCTTTCAAGCAAGCAGCTTTATAGTAAAACACATGAAGAAAAGTGTCATTGTCGCTTTCAATTAGAATTACAACCTCAAGATCTACTATAAAGCAGCACTCCAGTGTGTTCATGTTTTTTCTTGTGTTTGACCCTGACGGACTGAACATAAGAAATGAATTTAAGAATTCCTTGTTAAAGACGGTGGAGCACACTGACCAACACACAATTACTACAGACTAATGGTAGTTCAAAGGTGTTTACCAGCCGGAGCAAACTTTTCCAGAAAGTTCACTTGGCAAGCTGTTTCAAAGTCCAAAAATGAACTCCAAACGAACTTTGTTTCAGTCAGATTTTGTACAATATATTGTCGATCTTTAATTTTGCTTAAACCATATCGGTGCCTTTGCAGTACTCTCTCTCTGGACTGATACTATTGGACACTATTGTGATGTTTCATTTCAGTTCTCTATACACTACTTAAGTTCTCTACAATTTACCAAACTCTGTGTGTGCAGAATGAGAGGAATCACTCAGGACAGAATGTGCATGTTTGCTTAAAATGCAGTATTTTCCCATATCTGTTCCCATACCAAAGCAGGAACTTGTCTGTTGAGCCAGTGTTGTGTGGATGTGTGTGCAGGAATGGAAAAAAAGGCAATTGCAAGGAATGTGTGAGAGTATCTGTACTGCATGTGCAGTAGGCCTATATGAGTTGCTGACAGCTTCCAGCATTGTTCCTGTCATCCGTTCCTGCACAGCAGCTGCAGTACTGCAGGCCATAAATAATGCAACATCTCTGCTAGCTGTTCATGCTGATTCCTTTGAGCATATTTAGCAAATTATAACGTTCTCCTTTGAACAGGTATTATGTCATGATCATAAGGATGTTCTTCTATCTGCTCTTGGCAGCCTGAGCGTCTCCATAAGGGGGCTGAGATCAACAGGTGCCCATTATTGCAGTAGAGGAGGGGGGCAAGACTACAAAAGACTCGATGTTAGTCAGTCTCTCTTCCCTTAAGAAAAGATTACGTTTAGTGATCTTTACAAAGGTCAAACTTTCAGGCAATCAATAGCCATTAACATGACATGCTCTGCCTTTCTACGTTTTCCCAAGTTATAGGTGATTTTCCTCTGCACTATGCTGAGTGGTTGCTAACTTGCTAGGTGGTAGGGTGTTCTGCATCGTTGCTAGGTGCCAGATGCACCAGCTGTGCGAAAGTTTGTTGCGATATAAATCGACTTTTGCACTACTAAATATTTTTCTGTTGCACCATTAAACTTAGCTGAAAATCGTAATACATAAATAGCATTTCTTGTGTTTTTTTCTTTTAGCAGTATTTGCAGCTTGCAATTAATTTCAAATACAGAGTCTGAATGTTATTTACATATGAAAATGCTTATTACATTTAATGATTAAGTACTGTGTTTTAGTGGGAGCTTATTACATGAGGCAAGCAGGATAAACTCGCAGGTTAAATTCACATAATTTCAACACGACTTCAGTGCACAAAGGACAAAATAGCTAGTTTGTGGAGGTGCTTTGCTTTTCCTTCTAGCACTTTGCGTGTGTTGGCATTGTATCATAGTGCATGTGCACTGAAGCGTGTGTATGCCAGCATGTTTTTAAAGACTGCATTCCTGAGATTGCTGAGCCGTATCCTGAAGATTAATTGTGACTGGGTGATTGTTTAAGAGACCGGACCCAGTGACCTGCTTTCTGTCCAACACATACAGAGCTATCTGGTTACAAATTAGGGGGTCATCGTGTATTTGTGCATTTATACTAGCTTTTTTTATATATTATTTTTTCTCTTACAGCAATTTGACCATTCATTACAGCCATGTAACCAAATCAAAGATTAAAGGCCCATTCACACCAAGAACAACAATAATAATAAAAACAATAACTATATTAGCATCCATGCCAACACACAATAAGATAAGTTTATCCTAAACATGCTGTAGTTTTGTCATCTACTGCTTTAAATGCACAGGCTTTTAAAAATGGGTGGATCCTGAACGGCTGTGTCAATATTTAAAGAAATACTGTAGTTCACTCAAAAATGAAAATTCTGTCATTAATTACTCACCCTCATGTCATTCCAAACCCGTAAGACCTTTGTTCATCTCCAGAAAACAAATTCAGATATTTTTGATGAAATCTGAGAGCAACTGACACGTTCAAGGCCCAGAAAGGTTGTAAGGACATTTTTAAAATAGTCCATGTGACATCAGTGATTCAACCTTAATTTTATGAAGCTACAAGAATACTTTTTATGTGCAAAGAAAACAAAAATAATGACTTTATTCAACAATTTCTTCTCGTCCATGTCAGACTTTGATGCACATTCATGATAATACAATGACGCATACATGTGCATTCCTTTGCTTTGTTTTCTTGTAGTATTCTTGTAGCTTCATAAAATTACGGAATTTTCATTTTTGGGCGAACAATCGCATTCAAGATCAATCCAGAAAAAAATGAAACAGACCACACAGATTTAGGGCCCTATTATTGTAAAATGAATAAAGAATTAAATAAATAAATGGTTGCCATTTTAGGACTTAAATCGTTTAGGCATGCTTTTTAAGATTTTATGAAACCATTAAAACAGAATCCAGAAAAATGTACAAATAAAACATTTCATAGGGCCCAAAAATGTCATTTGTATTAGACTTTTAATTAATTGTTGTTCAATTGTGTAAGTTTCGTTATTTCAATTAAGAATGTATCCATTGAAACGGAATTCAGAAAACGAAATTGAGAAAAAATAATACAAGTTTCATAGGGCCCTATAAATATCTTTTAGTTGTCACATTTTTATTGTTGCATACCCTCATAAAGCTCAGTTTACAAATGAAACATGAACAAGGTTAAAAGCATTTTGTGGAGCGAGACAAGTGTAATTGCTGCATAAGCAGCTGGACAATGTATTTTCTCAGCTTTAAATCGAGGCTGACAGACTAGGAGCCTGTTGTGCTTGCCCATATAAAGTCATTGGGATTGTATTTGAGTATTAGTGGTTTGGTCCGTGAGCGTTCTTGCTGTGGTATCGTAGCGATGCTCAGCTCTGGAATGCGAAGACAGGGTGTGAAGTGCAGCTGTGTTGTCGCCCCCTTAGCGACTCTGACATGCCATTGGCTGGCTACCTCACAATGCCTTCTGATTGGCAGGACCTATGATCCGTTTGGATGATAAAACAACCAAGAGGCCCAAGACGGGGATCTTTCTTCATAAAGTTTTATTTTTGATTGTAAGATTGTTGAGTTTTGCCAGTATTCTGGCAACAGAATATTCTGAATCGAGCCGTTTCATACAGGAGATTACCGTTAAGGAAAGCTGCATGATTTCGTAACCTATAACCTTGCAGTATAACCAAGATAAACTAATGACAGTCAATCTGCACGATACAAGCGGAGTAAAATACATTCTGTAGCCCTTTCTGAGAAATAGCTGAACACATCCATGTTCACCGAGTCTGTGACTGAAAGTGTGACATTTTACACTCTTGAGTAAATTGTTAAAGTTTTCCAAATTCCACTGATTAAACACCCTTTTTGATTGTAAAAAAAAAAAATAGTAATTAGGGATGCACCGATACCACTTTTTCCAGTACTCACCCGATACCGATACTTTTATTTTTGGTACTTGCCGATACCGAGTGACGGGGATCTTTCTTCATAAAGTTTTATTTTTGATTGTAAGATTGTTGAGTTTTGCCAGTATTCTGGCAACAGAATATTCTGAATCGAGCCGTTTCATACAGGAGATTACCGTTAAGGAAAGCTGCATGATTTCGTAACCTATAACCTTGCAGTATAACCAAGATAAACTAATGACAGTCAATCTGCACGATACAAGCGGAGTAAAATACATTCTGTAGCCCTTTCTGAGAAATAGCTGAACACATCCATGTTCACCGAGTCTGTGACTGAAAGTGTGACATTTTACACTCTTTAATGAATGAATGGAGTCTGGCAGGTACGGGTTTAACACATTACAGATTAACAGCGGTTTAGCTTCACTCCGAGGAAAACACTGGCAGAATTGTTTTCGGAGAATTTTACTAACAGGAAACTTGACGGCCTGGAATTCCGTCCAGGTTCACTTTAGAGGCATAAGCCATCTTTTACGGATACAGAATATTTGAACTAGTGGGACTAGTGAAAATGAAAATCCGGACTTTAATTATTCAACTTGTTTATTCATTTACCTCGTTCCAAAGTGTTATGCTGTATTTTTGTGGGGAAAACTAAAGGAGAAATTTCAAAGTGGCCTTTAAAAAGAGAGAAGTATTCGAAAGCGAGCGGTATTCAGTTGTTGCCTCTGGTAGGGAGTAAACACACTCAAGCATCATATCACTCAGTCATCATGTAAAGTTGTTCTATGTCATGTTATATTATTATTTTTTTCCCAAAATAATTTTTTCCCTGTTTAAATTTTTCTGAATTTCATTTAAATTGAGTAAATCTTTAGTATTTTGTGTATGTGTGTTTTTTATTGTTGTTGTTGTTGTTGTTGTTGTTATTATTATTATTATTATTATTATTATAATATTATATTTCAATTTTATTTTATTTCAAGTATCATAAGTTTTACTTTTTTTTTTTTTTTT
>NW_015506056.1:432307-445011 GCF_001515645.1 Sinocyclocheilus grahami | reverse complement strand
TGTTATTATTATTATTATTATTATTATTATTATTATTATTATTATAATATTATATTTTTATTTTATTTCAAGTATCAAAAGTGTTTTACTTTTTTTTTAAATTTATTTTATTATTATTATTTTTTTTTAATATTTGATAAAATATTTAGCTAAAAATATATAATCAAATATTTGCAGTCTGGATATTGTTTAGAAAAAAAAATCATACTAATAATTTAGAATTTTTGGCAAACTTTTTCTTTTTTTAATTTAAATGTTATAGTTTTAAAGAATATAATTTCAGTTTCAGAAGACTAAGTATAACCCTACTGCCCTTAATAAAATAATTTCAAAGATCAATGAAAGTTTACAAAGAAAGTTTAAATGCAATGAAACAATGAAAGTTTAAATGTCTTTTTCTTGTATTGTCTCTCACTCCCTCTTTTCCTTTTTCCCCTTAATTCTTCTTCCTCATAGTTGTGTTTCTTCACTACTTTGATCACTTTTCCTCTCTCTCTCTTTTTCCATTCTCTGCCTCAGATTGTAGGTGTTAGTCTGATGCATGTATGCTGGGCGCATTTCAGGATCATGTCAAGTCATCGTGGTAACACAGGGCAGGGGCAGCCTGCTCAAGTTTGAGCCTGTCCCAGAATGCACCAGCTGTTCCGTCTAGTGCTGGGACAGAGAGACCTGTCCCGTGCAGGAGACCTCTTCTCTCTGGATGACAGCGAGATTGAAGACTGTCTGTCCCAAGCCCTGGAGGAAATCAAAGTCATATCCTGTTCACCAGTGAGTACTTCGCTCCCAAAATAGTAAATTCATGACACAACATTCTTAAATAATTTTAAAGAGGTCAAAATAAAAAAATTAAAAAAAAAAAAAAAGTCTCCTAGAATTTTACTACAATGGTGTTTTTTCAATGTTTATTTTTGTCTAGTTAGTATTTTAATCATTCATGTTATAATTTTCTTTTCACCCCCCCAATGTATAGGTATGAAAGCATCTTCATAAAATCTTCTAACCCACTTAGTATGGTTATTATTGCATTAATTATCACAAAAATACAGGGATAAAAGTTTAAACTGGTCAACTGTGGGACAAGTGATTTTAAAAAAATGTATTTGTCATTGAAACTTTAATTTAAGAGATTTGCTAAAAAAAAACTTTAGTAAATATTTTTCAATAGACTGCATCAATTAACATTTTGTCAGACTCTAGTAAATTTCATGTTATTTGGTTTGTCTATTCATTATTGTGGGAGAACATATTACAGCTGTATAGATTCTGTTGCTTTTTTAAACCGAGATTACAGAATTCTCACAATCTGAACAATCTATGTCATCACAATAGCAAGAATTCCAAGTACAAGCGATAAATTGAGCAGATGTACCTCAGAGGCTCATAACAGCATTGACTAAGTTTGGATACAGTATTCAGACACCTGCACTTAAAATACTAGTTCACATTTCACTGTTTAGTGTGTAGTTGACATGGATCAAGGTGACATTAATAATATCTTCCATCAGCTACACATCCTATTGGTTGAACCTCCTGTCGGTCACGATGAGGAAAATTATATTAATAGAGATGATTTTCCAGGAATTGTGTTCATAGTAGAATTTGAAGACGAGCATGGCCTGTTGATGCATCTAGAAGTACACTTACCACGTTACATGACCGCGTTTAACCCAAGTATAGGTTTGATGCGTACTCGAAGAGCTCTCAGGGAACTTTTATTGTATCAATGGACACCTGACACTGAATATAGTCCTTTGGTTGCCATGCTGACCTGGCAAACTGATGTCTGGGGCGTAACTGTGCATGCTGCGGGTGAATCCTCGACCCTTGGGTTTTATCCTTTGTATACTTATAACCCACCAGCAGCACGTGGGGAGATCCCTATGGATGACGAATAGCCTGGACCTTCTCACCAGGTCAACCGTGAGGCCAGCCCTGGAGGATCCAGAACACCTGCAGACCAAAGATTAGACGGTAAAAGAAAAAGGAAGACTTCTGGCAGGTCAGAAAGCCGAGAATGGAAAAGGAGGAGATCAGACCATCATTCTGACTCTTCATTTGATTCCCTCATCTCTGGGGAATCACTTGGAAAGACATCCACTGATGATGACCAGCCTGGATTTTCTCACAGAGACAACAGAGAGGCCAGAGCTAGAGGATCAAGAGCACTTACTGACCAGAGCAGCTAGGAATTTGAGTCAAGGTGGTATATGGAAAAGGAAGACTTCTGGCAGGTCAGAAAGCAGAGAAGGGAAACAGAAGATCAGACCACCAGTCTAAATCAGATTCTTCAAGTCACTCCTTCACCTCTGAGTTTTATTCACTGGCATTACTTGGAGAGACATCCAGTCATGCTGACCAGGCTGGATCTTCTCATCAAAAGGCCAGAGCTAGAGCATCCAGTGCACCTGCTGGCCACAGCAGTCAGGATGTGTCAAGAAAAAAGAAAACCTCTGATCAGACCCTCTGTCTGTTTCGTCATGTGATTCCTCTGGGCTTTATGGTCCAGATATCACTTTTACAGGAAACCATGTTTGGTGATGTAGTAGAGTTGCATGATTAATTGTTAAAGCTGTAGTCCGTAAGTTTTGACTCTGTTCGAAAACCTGGAATTGCAGTTACTTGCTGAATTATCTTCCTTGCGTGGGTTGTACTCTGGCGCGGCTCCAGCACGGATGAATCTAATGTTTTGAGGAGTATGTGTGGCAGTCAGTCACTGCACCGGTGTGAATCCTATACTTAGTAATCACAGATTCTAGCCTACGTCTTGGAATATATGACCCAAATAAGAATTTTCACCTGATATTGTCATCTGAACAAGTAACAAGTCTGCCACGTTTGTTCTGACCAACTGAGGAAAAAAGCATTACGATAGCCTAAATTGTGCTACCAATGGTGATTTAATCGAACGGTTTAATCACATCCAACCGTGCAAATTATTATTATTGTTATACTTTATTCTCAGATTATTAATGTTAACAACATCAGCATTGCGTGACTATGAGTATAGTGTGTGTGTAGATTTCAATTTCTGTAGTCTAATCTCTAATTGTTTTAGCATTCGAATTTCATACCAAAAAATTATTTTAACCCAAAAAGCAAACTATGCTCCCTTCGAACTGGGTTTCTTTAAAATACAAATCTTGTGTAATCCAAATCTGTAATCAGAAGCACATTTAAAACTGGAATATAACTTAATTTCATTCACATGTGTTTCATATAATCCTTTCTGGATTACAATCTTCCATCAAAATGATTTTTTGACATTTAATTATTCTAGCTGCTGTGAGAAAAGGCTATGAATGATCCACCACCTGCAGGATCCTCACATGCGATAGCCTAGTAGCCGGGACACCTTCTTTATGTTTACAGACGTGACGTAATGACGCAGTGCCATGCTCGAATTTCCCACGAAAACCTACCTGTACCACTCAAATTAGAAAACATTATTATAAGATGACCGTTGTGAATCGGGCTAAAGTAAGGCAATAGTTTTGAACACTGGCTGGTTATGTACTTGCTCAAATATTGATTTTGGATCATTTTTAAACAAAAAAAAGTTACGGACTGCAGCTTTAAATAATTGCAATCTCGATTCAAATAAGCACATTATCTTATTCCTAAATGACAATGATTTGACTGTCAATTTGATAAGCATGATCACACTGAAACTGAAGAATCGTGATCTCTATTTTTTATCATTATTATTATTATTTTTGTTGTTGTTGTTGTTTTTAATGGGATTCTAAATGTATCCAGAATCATGCAGCTCTACATGTAAAAAGTGAATTCAAGAAAGTAAAGTAAATAAAAAGTTAAACTAAAATAAATGAACTGGTTTTTGTATTGTGGTAATATGAAAATTAAAGCACCGCATTCAACTCAAAATTCAACCATGAGTCAGTCCGGACACTGTTATGCTTATCAGCATATTGTACATTACAGTTAATGTAAGTAGCCTAATACAAAATAAACACTTGCTAAGTGACTGAAAATTAGCACTGGCGAGTATATTAAATGGTTGGCTGGTAATTTTTTTTATGAATTCTATCAACAGTAATGTGTGATAAAAGAACATTTTAATATACAATAATATATTTCTGTCATCAGTTTTTTTTGCGTTAAACTTTTATTTTGGCAGTTTGTCGCAAAGATCTTTTGAGTTTCAGTGTGTATTTGTAGTTCTTCTCAAATGAAATGGTGAGAAAATTGTGAAGTGAATCTGAGTAGCTCAGAGCAATTTCATATGGACTGTCCATATATTACATGGACAATTTTCATATATTAAGACGGAACCATGAGCGTTACACGTGTTTGAGTTTGTGTAATAGTACCACTCATTCACAGAGAGACATGCAGAACATGCAGACTTATAATGGACATGCATTATAAGGCTGTTATTGCAATTATTTCTGTTGTATGACAGTCTGTTAGATTAATCCACATCGAGTTAAAAAGACCAGAGCTATCAAATTTTATTGCAATCTCGATATTATATTGTTTATTGTCCAGCCCTACTCATAATAAGCATGCATGTTCCCAGATTTGTAATGAGGATCTATTATAAATCTGTTGTCAAGAAAAGAAAAACTTTTAGGGTCTGTGGTTTACTGCCAAAATATAAAACTTAATTCTTCTGTAAAATTAATTATTTACATAATTACTTGCATAATCATTTTTTTTCTTCTTTATTTTACTGTACAATGGTTGCAACAGTAATATATTTATTTATCTTCATCTGAAAATATAATAAATAAAAATAATAATAAATGGTTATTATATAGTCATATTGAATGGGTTTTCCTTCTTTTTTCTCCTTAGCTGATCACATGCCTAGTTGATGCTGTTAAAGTGAAGTTAGAGAGCATATGGCTTGTTCTGGCTGAACGCTGACCCTGTCAGCACTGCATATCTGAATAATTTGAATAAGGTGACCCCTCATTTCCACACTTAGCATATTTTATATTTAAATGAGAGAAGTTCGAAAGGAATGTTGGTGTCGCTGAGTGTGATAAAGCCAGTTCCTCTTGCCTCGTTGGGCTTCTTTGTTCTGGCTGGCTTTTGTAAACAGATTTGGGCTCATCCAGCGTCTCAGGGGTAGCCTTCTCTCATTCTCTATTCGTCTCATTCTCTCTTTTCTTGTATTTCTCTCTCCAGGGCCTACAGTGTCCTGCTTTCCACAGTCTTTTGCATAACATTATCATTCCGAACATGCCACACCACAAAGATGAGAAAATTTGCTACCAAACTTTCAAGTTTAAAGATACTGTACTTCATGCTTTCAGAAATCTAAATAAAGCTGTTTGCATTTAAATACTCTGTAGCTTAATAGTCAATGGATGGATGTCAGTCCATATATGTTTTATATATTACATAACCATGTAAGAAGATAAGAGAATTTTGATATTTCAGAAATAAACTTTTTTTATTAAATTTTTTTTAAACAGGGTGGAGTTAAACCAAAATATAAGATTTATTGTAAATTAATGATAAATCTGGCATCAGTGCAAAACCACTTCATGTATAGTAAAGAGGTAAAAACAAAAGATTTAAAACCGTAATACAAATGCAATGTATTGCAAAATAACCAATATATGAACCGCTGTGACTGCACATCAGCTTAGCATTTACACACGGTGTGGTCAAACCAAATTGCTCTCAAATCAAAGCAGTTTGCAGAGTAGACTATAGTTTTCTTTTAGGTGCCATATTTTTTTAATTAAGTCATAGATATACCTCAGTATAAATAGTATAACAAAATTTCTACCATTTGATTGTGTGTGATTTCTGCTCTCTCACAATATATGGCACCGATTTCTTAAGTACATGAAAATTTGCAAGACTTCAATGCACATCTCTTTCATTCAGTTACGTGAATACCATGACTATTATGTACAGTAATTAGATTCATGTATATTTTTTGAAGAATTCACTAATTATGGCACTCAAACTGTTAAGATTTAAACATATATTTGAATTATTTTACTTTGACCACATATATCAAATGTAATTGCTGTGTAGTAGTGTAGTGATAAAATAACTTGCCATTTCTTTCAATATCCATCTGATTTTCAACCCGTTTCGATCTGACATGTTCACATCTTCTACACTAGGGAGCAGCAGAACATTTCACATACTTTCTGTGTCCATTCATTGACTCCTCTCTCCTCTTTTTCTTTTTATATTTTTCTCGCTCGCTCTCTCTCTCACGCACATTCACTTACATAATAAGCCGCATATGAATCTTAGAGCAGAGCTTAGAGGCTGAGCTAGAGTGATGCATTCTGGGTAGTGGTGGAGATCAGTATTCATTAGAGAACTGCAGCTTGAACAGTCTTATGCCTGAGTTCTTCAGAACTATTTGTGGAAGGGCTCTTTGATCTGAGCAGCAGTCACCTATTCAAGTGGGTGTTTTATAATTAGCTTGGGTTCTTTGGCAGTTATTTGCCCTACGTCATTCCTTTTAAAGTTTTAGTTCTGATATTCAAGGACCCTTTCCCTTCAGGCAAGAATGTAATAATTGGCCATTCTTTTTACAGTAAAGGAAAATCTTTTCATTTGCTACAGAAGAAATGAAATTCATACTCCTACCATGACTATTATGTACAGTAATTAGATTCATGTATATTTTTTGAAGAATTCACTAATTATGGCACTCAAACTGTTAAGATTTAAACATATATTTGAATTATTTTACTTTGACCACATATATCAAATGTAATTGCTGTGTAGTAGTGTAGTGATAAAATAACTTGACATTTCTTTCAATACCCATCTGATTTTCAACCCGTTTCGATCTGACATGTTCACATCTTCTACACTAGGGAGCAGCAGAACATTTCACATACTTTCTGTGTTCAGTTCATTTTAATTGTTTGAAATGTTTACTGCTGCTTTTCATGCCTTACATAGTATCTCTTGTTATTTTTATTCAGTTAACTAAGCAGCCAGCTAACCCGTATGTGATCACTCCCTGAATCTATTAAAATCTTTATTGGCACACAGAATTAGCACACGCTGGTACATTGATTTTGCTTTATTTAAATGAAACTTCTAATTTAGCGTCTCAATTCAGGCTTCAATGTTTGTATTGGTCGTAACTAAATGCAGGTCTAAAGTTGGGTTGATTTGTTTTTTTTCCAGAATTACAACAGGCCTCCAGTGATGGCATTAGCGGTCCCTGTGGCAGTGCGGTTCTTGCAGCAGGGGAACCAAGAGCTGAGCAGAAACATGTCCAGCTACTTGTCATTGGCTGCCATTGCTAAAGCTGAACTCCTGGCCCAACACACAGAGGCCATCACCTGCAGCGTGCTGGGAGGTAGGGGTGCAACATGGGGTCCAGGGGGTGGGAGGGGTCAGGGTAGGTCACTGACATGCCATAGACACACAAAATCCTCTGGGTTATGGTGATTTCACCAAGTGCCCCATGTTCCTAGATCAACACAGGGATGTAACAGTCACACTGTGTCCTAACCAGGCACGGCGTCTTAAAGTGACAAGTGATGAAAGGCCTTTATCTTATTTTTATCTTTCTCTTCAATTTAAATCGGAGGTCTTTTCCTAACCAACCACAATTGTAAGCGAAAGGAACATTTGACGATAGCTAAAAGGGATGCTTCAATTCTGTCATCGTATGCTCATCATTTACCCTCATGTTGTTCCAAAAGAACATATTTTGCAGAATGTTGGTAACTAGTTTTTGTGACTATTCATAGACATTGAATGCTCAAAAAAAAGTTGTGTTCCACAGAAGAACGTTAACTTGGGTAACTCTGCCCATCTTGAAATCTCATTTGTCCCTCTTCATAGCTTTACAATAAACCAACACATTCTCACTCCCAATTTGTTACATTTTGACACTTGGTCAGGATCCCTCGCCGTCACTTTTTAACGCCCAGGGTACACCTTTAGCGCTGTTTTTCGATATGCAGTGTGCTCCATTTCTTTCAATGAGAAACCTTTGGCAGCATACACAGACACGGTGGACATGGGAATATCATAAATGCTGAAATTACATATTGGAGTATTAATAAATACCTGTAAACATGCCTGCAAACTAGTCGCTTTTCTGCGAAATTCGCTGTTTTGAATCAAAATGTCATTTGTGAATCGTTTAGATTCGAAGAGTTTTTTTGGGGGGGAGGGTCTAGGTGGAGAGAGAGAGAAATTGCAAGCTTGTAGACAGGAGTGTGTTCAACCAAAGTCCCTTTCTCGGTTCGACATGAAGCAGCAATACGCAGACCGATCACTGTATGACATCAAAGCACCGCGAGAGCTACAGAGAGCAGATGGCTCTGCATGCTTTCGAATCGCTCTCGTGGTACTTTGATGTGCGATCGGTCTGCGCGCTGCTGCTTCAGATCGAATACATCTCATCTCACAGCCGGTCCGTTTTGACGCTACATTTACGCTCACATCCACATGTAAACATGTCGTCGGCGTGGAAGTTCTTCAATTTGTAATACAATATTGACTGTTTTTGCTCAAGTTCGCTGACGAAGTTTCAATCAAAGCCACAGCAGAACTGTTGTGTGTCTCCGAGCAACACAGCTGTGTTTCTGAATGAATCCACATTTTTGAACGAATCAAGTGAGTCAATGATTCAGTAACCCGTTCATAATGACAGTAGTGACTTGCCTCGTTTTTGAATGAATCAGCCATTTGAATGAATGGCTAATGACTCGCTCATTAAAAAAAATGTTTGGTTTAATATATATAAGTATCGCATTTTTCCCAATATTTTTAACTTGTATGTTCAAAAATATTTTAAATATTAATCTTATAAAATTATTTATGCATTTGAAATTGTGGTGTAAATGCATTCATGGCACCTCAGCTTCATCAAACTGTCTGTGTAAATACATGTAATGACACTTCAGGTGCAGCTTCTGTTTCCTCTGCAGTGAAAAGATGGAGTTTGTTGATAGTGTGCACACTCTAATTTTGTGAATTAGATCAATTTTGTGAATTTGTCAAAGTTTGTGGTGTAAATGTGCTTTTTTTAAACTTGAAGCTTATGTTGTCTTTTTCCTTTATTTTGTTGTCCGAGTGCACCAGAACGCTTCATGTACATGTTAAATTCTCAAAAATGTTCTTCTGGGGGGATGCCTCCAGACCCCCCTACAAGGGTTATATTCCAAACTATGTCAGCTTTTTTGCTCTCACCTCCTGTGAGTTTGCAGGTATATGTAAATAAATATTTATACAATACTGTGATTTTGCCTGTTAAGTGTTTATGTTGTGGAGAAGTGGATTGGTTTAGGATAGGAGTGGGGTTAGATGCCCCAATACCTCTGAAAGTACGAATATTTATACACTTTACATAAAAAAAAAAAAAAAAAAGTATACTTTTACACATGCGTCATGACCTGACGCTAAAGGGGTACCCTGAGCGTTAAAAAGTGATGCTGAGGGTCAGTATGTGACAAGTTAGGAGTAAGAACGCCCTGAATAAACATTAAATATTTTCAGATTGGCTGTGTATCATGGTACACCAGTTTCACATTTATTCTAGACAGACAAACTTGTCGCATTGTTCCTAGTTAGGAAACATTGTTAGGTGTAGTATTGGGTTTAGTGCTGGGGTAGTAAATTGTTCGGTTTATGGCGGTGTTTGTTTGACAAGAATATTGTTCCAGGACCAACAAAATGTTGATCCAGGAACACGTCCTACTTGGCAAAGTCAACGTCAACGTCACCGTATGCTGTATTTGATTACGCAGTAGAATAGAATGGTGAGTCATGGAAGGTAAAAAACAATCATATTCCCCATGATTCAGTGCTTTCCAGTGCACCTCATTGCCTTTGTGGTAATTAGAGAAGCAGTCCTATTGTGTCTTTATAAGAATATCCACACACAGAGACAATTGACTGTTTAGTTTCCACTGCACTAGTGTGCACAGCATTGGCGTAGTGTAGATGACATGTGGTCTTCCTGGCCGCAGTGTGTGGTTCTGGTTTCTGGTCCCAAAACCACACAGTTAAATGGGTCATTTGAGACATCCACAATGAAATAAACTTTATTACATCCATTGTTCTTCTAAATTGATTGAAGTACATGATATTGAGTGTTTTTTTAATTAAAGATTAGCATTTTTTATGAGTCATACGAGGAATGGATGGTATATTTAACATGGTGTATGTGCCAAAATACACTATCATGTCAGCTGTTCAAACACTCCACTCACGCAAATTGTTGCCCATCGAAGATAAAGATCTCATTGGTGTGATTCTACTTCTTGTGTTAAAACTGTCATAAAGGAAGGGTCGATTGGGGAGTTTGTTGGCCAGAGTCATCAGAGGCGAAAAACAAACATGGCTTCATTAGGGAACAGTGTGGTCAAATTTACGTTGACCTCAGTTCATTGTCATATATTGTAGTTTGGGTCAGCCAAAGGACAACAATATTGTAAATGCCTTTTAACTGAGCCACAGAATAAATACTGAAACACAGAAATGTTGGTAAAGCTTGGTCATGATACAGATAAGGCCATAAATCTGATATCTTCATATTCTGCAACAGTTTTATAATTTCTTATTGGATCAAAAAAATTGTACTGTCGGACAGCTACAAGTGTTATATTCCCTCTTAAAGAGATCACCTGGAAACATTTTGTAAGTGTTCTATTCGACCACCTGGCATGTTCATTACTCAGGGAAAAAGTGACAGATAATCTTGACTATCGGCATAAAGTCTGGTATGCTTGTTCTTATTCTGGCCAAAAAGCACCCATTTTGAGGGAAGAGACTGTGTGATCTGCAAATAAAAAAAACACCACCTGAATATTGAACCTTACAAACACTGGCGTCCTTTGAAATGCCATTTTTGATTTGTTGTGAGCATGGCACTGCAAAATCACAATAGCCTGAGAGCAACCCCATCAGCCCTTTTCTTTTGGATTCCTGGTTCAATCTCTTCACCACACATCATTAAAATAGTTACCACAGACCTGAGATATTATTTGAGATATTTGTTTGTTCAGCAAATGAACCAAATATCCATCCAATCATGCCACAGTGGTTTACATAAAGGTTCCTCATTTTACTTTCTACATTCTATTTCTGCATTCAACATTCTGCTTCTTGCCAACACAAAAAACCATTGCCTCAGATGAAGAAGGTCCCTCTTGGGTTTTAATTTGTATTATTCAACTGTTCATGGGGTTCGAGATCTAAATGAAGTGTATTGTCTTAAAACTGGGCTTGCTGCTTGACCATCATGTCCATCCAAGAACTGGTTACGTAACTCTCAGTTTTGAAACTGTCATGACAACTTCCACTCAACAGTTGCCCAGGTTTTTGGAGCCTGAGGTACAGTCAACAGTTGGCTGAACACTACAGCGAAGCAGCTTGCATTGAAATGTTTGGGTTTCCATATGCCCTATGCATTGTGTAAATACGCTCTCAGGCATTCCTTTGATTACATCTTGTACCATCACAGCACTCCAGAGGGCTGAGTGGGAGAAGAAAGCCGATACGCAAGTTAGCGGAACCTCTGGAATGAATCCAGCCTAGAGATAGAAAACAGAGCACTTACCCAACTCACTCTTTCTCAAAATCTACATAGCACAGCACAGGACACAAGAACAACACCAGAATCTTCTACTCTCGAGGAATTGGTCTACATTTCAGTGATTGGTCTACATTTCAGACTCGATGATATTCAAGTACTTGGTTTAACTTACAGCAATAATCTTTATTTCCAGTATAAGCATTAAAACCCGACCGATATGGGTTTTTTTGAGACCGATACCGATATTAGGGGGTATAAAAAGGCTATCGATATATCGGGCGATATTCTTTGTGTATATTATAGTACAATACCAGTCAAAAGTTTGGACACTTTCCCATTCGTGTGTCCAAACATTTGACTGGTACTATATATAGAATACAGTATATACATAAACAGAATATATATACATAAACACATTTTTTGCAATGATCACTCAAATGTGGTGATCAAACACTTATAATGACGTGACAGAGATACATACGTAATGGAGGCAGGGCATTTAACAATTTAACAATAAACTTTATTATACAAAATGAGTCTGACATCCGTGCACTAAACAGTAAAGTTGAAGTTTATTCAACTTTAATACAATTCAGTTCCATTCAACTTTATTCCGTTTAAGTTTTTCACTTCGGAACATTCATTCACGGATTTGCGTTTTTAAGTTTTTTTCCCCCATGTATTTGGCAATTTTTTTCACCATTGCAGAAATTAAAAAGCCAAAATGTGCTTTTTACTGTTTTGTCTTGCTTTAAAAAAAAAATCAAATACAAAACGACACTTTAAAAATATTTAACACTGAACATTTTTAACATTCTAGCAGACACTATACCAACAAAGCACAATTTAACTTCATTTTAAGTTAGTAAAAAAAAATGTTTTGGCCATCAGACCCCCTTCTTGAATCAGGCATGTTTTTTTATTTTTTTTACTGTACAATTAAAAGCAGACTTGCTGAGAAGAGACTTCTTTTAAAACATTAGAAAATATTACAGATCCTAATTTGAACACTATGTGTGAATGTTATAATAAATGTATTAAAACAGAGCTGTTGTAATGATTATTATCATTATTATTGTCTTTTAATTTTATTTTACAGAACAACAGTAAAATTACAATACTAACATTTATGAATGTTGATAAGAGTTCTTGCTTTTTCTCAACTTTTATTTTGGCGGAAACGCACAGGAAGACC